>NW_022436946.1:7145150-7303811 GCF_009761245.1 Sapajus apella | reverse complement strand
TCTCCTGCCTCAGCCTCCTGAGTAGCTGGGATTACAGGCACATGCCATCATGCCCAGCTAATTTTTTGTAGTTTTTAGTAGAAACGGGGTTTCACCATGTTGACCAGTGATCCACCCGCCTCGGCCTCCCAAAGTGCTGGGATTACAGGCGTGAGCCACCGCGCCCGGCTCATTTTTGTTAATTCAACACTGCCTGTTCTGTTAAAGAAATCAGACCTACATGCCTGTATTTTTCACTCTCTTTGCAAATTAACTCTAACACTAGTAGAGGGGCTCTACATCAGTTAAATAAAACCCATTCTATTTAAGAAATTTAGCCCTGAAAGTTGAGAAGATCAGATAACAGAGTTCCATAGAGAATCTTTCTCAAATAAGATCCTCCAAAACTTTGTATCTTTACAAAGTTAACTCAGTTCAGCTTTCATTGAGTGTACTTATTTACATATTCGTGCACTTGTTTTGCACTCCAACATTCTAAATTCATTGAAGGTAGAAACAGTCTTGTTTCATTTCCTTGTACACGTGTAGAATGGGTTATTACCAGTCAGAGGAACAAATGAAGAATACAGGCCATGGAATGGAACTCCCAGCACAACACAGAGACAGATTAGAGTGGCAAGTTCACAGGATCTGGATCAAAAAAACCTGCTTCAAATCCCAGCTCTGCCATTAACATTCTATGAGGTTTGGAAAAATCACCTCACCTCCTATTTGTCAAATAATGGTAATACTAACTGCAACTACTAAATATCCTACTAATAATCTAATGAGATATATCAGACATATAAATATTAGCATAGTGTAACTGAGAAAGCAATACAAATAACACTTAACATTCTACCTTGTATATTACTTGTATGTTACTACAAAAAGTAATTTCCCATAAATATGAAAAACACCATGTATCTGCCTTTACAATTTGGATAAATGTCTATAGGGAAAGATCAATTTTAAAATAATTATAAGGATGATTACACTTCCATTTGTAAACTGTAATAACAGTCATTACCTGTGGTGTGTAGTCTTTATCTGACATCAAGGTAGAATGTTAAAATACACTTTTGTATATATGACCTGTCTCCTTAATTATACCTGTGCTGTATGGACAGGGTCTGCGGTCTTCAAAAGTATTTGGTAATAATAGCCCACTTTTGTTGTTCGTTTTTCAGTTCACAAAGTACTTTCACTGATATGGTTAAAGTTCTGTTCAGGACAACTCCCAGATAGGCTGAGGATTTTATTATTTTCATTTTGCAGAAAAGTAAAGTAATAACGGCATCAGTAAGTATGACCATCAGGTTAATAACTCGAAGTCTAGAGCTCCTGTTCTTGTACTCAGGGAATTTCCTACTGTTCCCCATTTCCAAAGGAGAATCCAGATTTTGTTCATGTGTTCCCACATTAAGAATTTTAGCAAAATACTGGCCATTACACTGTACATCTATTTCATGTTACATATGTATGTTTACATATAATTTAATATTGATTAATATTAATATATAATTTAATAATTTTAAAAAGTATTCTCACCCACATTCACTTAGCAGATCCTTACAAAGCGGGTATGCCAGGTAGTGCAATCGCCATTTATAGATAAGGAAATTGGAGTTTGGAGAGATCTCAACTCTCGACTGTGTCTTTGTAGAGTGATGTAGATGAATGATCTGTGCACCGGGCTGTGTATCTAGATCTACTACCAGCCAGCTGAGTAACTTGAAATGAGTCGCCCAACCTCCCTGGGCCTCAACCTCCTTCTGTGTAGAGGCTTTTAGTCACTCACAGATACAACGTAGCTATTAAAACTCGGGACAGGCGCGGTGGCTGACGCCTGTAATCCCACCATTTTGGGAGGCCAAGGCGGGCAGATCACAAGGTCAAGAGATCGAGACCAACCTGGCCAACATGGTGAAACCCCATCTCTACTAAAAGTACAAAAATTAGCTGGGCGTGGTGGCACACACCTGTAGTCCCAGCTACTCAGGAGGCTGAGGGAGGAGAATTGCTTAGATTTGGGAGGTGGACGTTGGCAGTGAGCCCAGATCGCACCACTGCACTCCAACCTGGGTGACAGAGAGAGACGCAGTCTCAAAAAAAAAAAAAAAAAAAAAGAAAAAAAAAAAAAAAAAAAAAAAGAAAAAAAACTCTATTATTCTGCAATTCAGCTAATCAGGCAACATTGCTGAGACACAGCCCCTGATGGTTTAAGCTCTTTTTTCCTCTCTCAAACACTGTAATGCATCTCACAATATCTGTTGCTTCACAACCAAAAAACTGGACTTCATTAAGGAGTTCATTCCGTTTGTTTGTTTATCTTTATAGAGCCTTAGGCCCTGTTTATGCCACATTTATTCTTTGATCCCTTAGCCAGGTTCAGCCAGTAAAACATTCCCTAGAAGAAAGGCTAGCCGAGACAGACACATGCAGGCACAGGGGTTCCTGAGGAAAAGGTGTGCCCTGGCCTGACCTGGCCTCACTGCGCTGCCTACCACACTTTCACTTTGGGGATAGGAGATGCTTCTCTGTGTTGATGGGTTTTGATATCTTTTACATTTTTATCTTCTTTAAAGAAATAGTACAAAACCCAAGGGTGATAGGAAAGACAGACTCTTGCACGTGGGTCCAGGAACAGGGTCACAACAGATTTGAAACTATTCAAGTGGCCCAACTAAGAACATGTCCACCATAAAGAAGGGGCAAGTCCAAAAGAACTCGTGGCTAAGGGCACCTGGCTAAAAGTAGGGACTCATGTGCACAGATCCACACATACCCTCTGCTGGCATGGATAGAGCTCTTCCTACATCCCAGCTGAGGTGCCAGAGAAATAAGCAACCTGACCCCCCAAGAGTCTTTGGAGCCTGGCAGTAACCTGAGCTGCTCTAGGTTATTTTTGCTGATGGCTAGTGGTTCTTAAAGGGACTGTGTTCTAAGTACACATGTCCAGACACAGGATGCACATCAATGACAACACAGATATGATTGACCTATCTTCATGAAACAAAGTCCACAAATGCATATAGTAAATGAGAAGACATGTGGGCAAATATTTTAATGACCTTTCAAAAAGATCAATCATATATCCTGTGATGTAACATCAATGGCTTAATAGAAGGCAATACTGAATAACACAGTATTCTATTGGTGTAAAATTTTCCCAAGGCTCTGTCTTCAGTCCAAGCCTGCTGCTAAAGAAGGGAATGGGGAGTTGAGATTACAGATGGAAATGACTTCCAGGACCCAGCTCTACAGTTATCATCCCACTTAAATGCTCGCTGCATCTCTTAGAAGTATAATCATTCCTTCGTACCAAAAAGGAAAGTGGAGCTCAGCGAGGCTTTGTAACATGAAAGATGGGTGCAAGCCCCTTCCAATAATGTATATGGGAAAGGTGAAAATTCCAAAAGCAAATATCCTATTCAAGAACCATTCTCATGAAACAATTAGTCCTTTCATTCTCTATCCCACATCCCTATATTGGCCAGGCAGGAACTGGAATCACCCAGTAACAAGGAAAGTGGGACCTGGAGTCACAAACACCCAGGTTTGTAAACCTTTTCCACCACAAACTTGCTAGGTGACCTTGGGCAAAGTGGATACATTCCCTGGGCCTCAGTGGGAGTAACAGTGATACCTACATGGTCGGATTGTTTAGAGAGAGGTCATCATATGTGTAATATTTTTGGAGTGGTGCCTAGCACAAAGAAACCCCAGAGTAAAACTATGGTTCTTATCGGTTGTACTAGTAGTTCTAATTCAGAAAGTGTGCAATTCAATTTGCCTTGAAAAATTTCATAATACATAATCATAAGAAAAATCACGTAACAGCTAATTATCAAGTAGGTACTTCACAGGTATCATTTCTGGTGATCACAATTTTGCCAGGCAAGGGATCTCACTCCCCTTTGCAGATGAGGGAACTGAAATTTACAAAGGTTTGGTATCTTGCCCAAATTACAACTAGCAAGTGACAGAGCAGGGACTTTAATTTAGATCTCACTTCAAAGCCTGTACTCCTTTTTCTCAATCGAGAAATAGCCAGAGAAATGGCATGAAGAGCAGTGGGAACAACCCTCTATTCTATCCAGTTCTATTCTACAACTTGTTAACTCTGCCCTAAGGTCAGTTGTGTAACCTCTCTAACCTCTTTCACCCACATTTTTCGGGGGACAGAAGCCTAATCTCTGCAGCATGTTATCCATCCATTATTGGTTTACAGGTAATTCCACAGAAAATGATAAAGTACTCTGTAACCCTATTTAAAATATATTCTAAGAATTCATTTCTGAGCCATGGCTCCTCAGAAATCCGCAAGCCCTGTATTATATAAATCATGATGAAACCACACGAATGCATAAAATCTTATAGTTCATAAAGCATTTTCACAAACATTCACTCACTTGATCATCCTAACAACTCAGCAAGGTAGCTATGTGCCTGTTTCTCAGATGATGAAACTGAGGCGCAAGTTAAGTCGATTGCTTATAGTCGTATAATCAACAAATAGTAGAAGTCATCATTTTAATAGCTGGGTTTCATGCTAACCTATCTGTGTTTCATCCATTGTATTAAGTCCAGCTCTGGAAAAATATCAGCATCTTTCTAGTGTAATCTGCTATACTCTGTAATATATGTAATATATCAAAGGATGGCATCCCCTTCGGTCTTTCAGGTACTATCTTTTACTTGTGTTGCAAAATATAGTTTTAATTAATTTCAACACTATTTCCTAACACAGCAGAATACCTACCCAAGAAAATCAGTCAACAGAATAACTTCCCAAAGCTTGAGTGTTCAAAAGCACAAGGGCCATATCTTACCCATCATTTTATAGCATGGAGTACCTTACGGCACTTAGGAGTAGATGTTCCATGAATTAAATTGAATAAAGCTCAAGACAACTGTAACTTTATTAAATTATGTCTCTATTTTACATAATAATTTATAAAAACTTTAAAGTACTTTTAACAGTGAACTTGACAACAGAAGTTACATTTCAAGAATGCATTTATTGAGTGTCCAGCGTGTCTTGCACTGCTCCAAGTGCTTTATGTTTACTACTTTATTTCTAGAAAACAATTCTATAGGTAGGCACTAATACTATTTTTCATTTTACAGATGAGGAAACTAAATCAAGTTAACTTGGCCAAGGGTACAGAGCTAGTTAGTGGTAGATCAGTCATTTGAACTCAGGGTCTCTGGCATCCACAGCGTGTGTTCAGAACCAGTCTACTACACTGTCCCCACTGATAATATGCCAGACACCATCCTCAGACCTTAATTCATCTTCACAACAACCCTGGAAGCAGTAGCAAATCACCCTGGAGATCGAAAGTCGCCTTGATAATTCACTGGCACAAATTGGTATTCAGGAGAAAAATTAAGTAATCCAATTTAATTGTCCTGCCCACGACCAAAAACATGACAAGTAGCACATCCATCACATTACAATTTTAAAAGTTGTTGGAAAAATAAAGCTTAAAGCTACCTTTTAATTTTAACACTTGAAGTTTAAATTCACAGCCAGTTTACCTCTTCTTGAAACAGTATCTTTTGATATGTTTTCTGTGCAGTCTCATACACTTAACATTGTTTTTTGTTTGTAATCTTACAGTTGTGATTCTATCTAGCATCCACTGAAAATTTTTTCAATAAAAAACAATAAAAATCTGATAGAAATTTTTTTTCAGGACTTCAATTCTTGTCTCTTTTCTTGCTTTCATCTTATTCTCTCATCTTTTTTCTTTTGTAGTTTCCTTTGTTATTTGCTTTGTTTCCTGGTCAAATGATGTAGACTGGTAAGCATAAAAATCTTCCAAAGCTACACGCTTAACAGTAGGTTCCTCAAAGTTAAGTCTATGGACGATCCACATCATTATCTCCAAGGCTGGGCTCCCAAATCTACATTTTTCAGCAAGTTGCCAAGGTGAATTCTCTACATACTGGGATAAATCATAAGATTTTCAGTCTGCTGATTCCTGTAAGTGGTTCTTCCATGGAACCACTTTTTCATTTAGTAGTGTGTATGTGCTAGTTTTATAAAAACATAAACTTCACTCTCTAGACTTCAGCTGAGAGTGTCACACAATATGGGACATTTTATGTACTAAATTTAAACCAAAGATTTTAACACACTTTATCATTTATTTCAACGTGTGGCAGCCAGGAAACACAACTAGAGAATAGACAGTGAATCAAACCAGGCCTCCAAAGATAATGGCTTAAGAAATGCACCCACCCTGCTTCATTTGAGTTTACCAAAGCAACAGATTTTTATTTTGGGTGTTTCATTTTCATGTGAAACCTGACCATCTGGATCCCTCAATTAACCTTCATTATTAAAAACTGCCGTATTGGCCAGGCGCGGCGGCTCACGCCTGTAATCCCAGCACTTTGGGAGGCCGAGGTGAGTGGATCACGAGGTCAAGAGATCAAGACCATCCTGGTCAACATGGTGAAAGCCCGTCTCTACTAAAAATACAAAAAATTAGCTGGGCACACGCCTGTAGTCCCAGCTACTCAGGAGGCTGAGGCAGGAGAATTGCTTGAACCCAGGAGGCGGAGGTTGCGGTGAGCTGAGATCGCGCCATTGCACTCCAGCCTGGGTAACAAAAGCGAAACTCCGTCTCAAAAAAAAAAAAAAAAAAAAAAAAAGGTCACATTCAAAACTACCTTATTGAACCAACTAATGGCCAATGTTTGAGAAAAATGCTCAAATAAAACTTTATCAGAAGTTTTCATTTAATAGAAAGTATTTAGTTACTAACAATGCAAGAGAAAAGCTAACACTTAGAATGTGACCTTTTTTGAGATGTCACTTGCTTAAATGTTTGATTGTTGTCCATAAAATCTGACAGGAAATTCAGATTACTGTATGCAGGTCACTAAGAGAGGACACTATAGTCAATCTTGTCACATCACCCTCCTTCCTAACCTTCACAATAAGTGTTTGTTCTTCAACCTTATGGAGACACCCAGTTTCTCAGTTCCAGCAGTTCACCATCTTCCTCCTCCTCCTGCTCCAGGTTTCTTTCACTATTGCCTCTAAATCCCACTATGAACCACTTTACCCTTTGTCTCGCCAGCAACCCAACTCATCTGACACCTTGCCCTTCATACCCATCCTAAAAAACACTCAATTTAGTTCACTGCTTTTTCCGTCCCCATATAATCTAGAGAGGCTGAGAAAAAGCACCAACTTCAGAGGCTGAGCTACCTCCGCAGAGCCCTCTGAACGTTGGCCTTCTCATTCCGGGGCGCTCTGCTCAGCACTCTCTGCCATTTCCTCCAGAGACAATTCCAAGTATTCCCCATTTTTGTCAATATTACCCAGTTTTTCCAGATAAACTTGCCTTCCACTTCACAAAAAAAGAAAAAAAAAAAAAACAATGAATTTTTCAAAGAAAATTATCCTTGATGCACAGTTTCTACCTATAAACTTAGTAGCATTCCTCCTTCTGCCCCATCGGTCCTTTCTACAGCTTAGAGCACTCTAGCTGCTCCAGGATTCCGCTCAATTATCATCCAGCCTTTATATCATCTACCTTTCCTCTCCAATGGCTCTACTTGGTCAGCATATATAAACAGGTTCACATTGATTCAGAAATGCTCTCTGGGTCCTGCTTCTTATTCTACCATCTCACTCCTCCTACACACAGCCAAGCTTTCTTGAGGTACAAAGTACAATCATATTGTTCTTTTCTCTAACTCTTCGAATATAGTTCCTGATAAGCCCTCAATAATAATTCTTGTTGTTTTAATACTGATGCTGAAAATAGAGAAGCCAAATAGAAAGGTGGAAAAATAGTTCAGCAGCCATTTTGTAAAAAGAGAATATCCAACAGCCAAAAAACAAAGGAAGGGGGCTCAACGTTGTTAACCACCAGAGAAATAAAAATGAAAACTACAAGGGTACACCACTATACAGCCATCAAAATGCTCAAAATGCAAAAGATGAAAATGCTACTGCAGGGTAAAGACAGTTAGGACCCTCATGCATGTTGGAAGAGGCACAAACTGGCATACCTGCAAGGCACACAGTAATAACTGCTAAAGTAGAATTCATGGAAGCCCCATGACCTAGCAACTCCACCCCAGGGCTGCACCTGCAGAGATGTACCATAATATTCATAGAGACACTACTTGTAAGAGCCAAAGCCAAAAGTAATCCAAATTCATCAGTTATAGAATGAAAAGATTATACAGTACATTCCATAGGATGGAATTCAATACAGTAATGAGAATGGATGATTGTTACATGCAACAACATGAACAAATCTCACTGACATACCATGGCATGAAATAAGTCAGACACACACACACAAAGCAGAGCATATGATTCCATATACATAAAGTATAAAAGGAGGCAAAAGTGATAGATATGGTGTTAAAAGTTAAAACAGTAGTTCTCCTTGGGTTCTAACATTAAGAGATGTGCTCTTAAAATGCTGATAAAGTTCAAATGGTGAAAATCCATCAAACTGTCTACATCCTTTTCTTTATATATATATTACATTACACAATTTTAAAATCTGGATATATTGATTCATCCTTGAACCACTTCTTATTCAAAACACTCTTGACTTCCTTCTCTGTCTCACTCTATAGATGCTAACAACCGGAGGCCAGGGACTAATCCTTGTCTATCTCGGCTTCCCTAGTTCCTCTACAGAGCTTAGTACACACCTGTTCTCAACAAATGATTCTGGATGAGTGAACGACCATGGCACCTCAGCCTCACTGATTTTATTCTTGTTTATGCTCTTGACTCTGAAGTCTGCATTTTCGGCCTCCTCCCTGGGCTTCAGGTCTTGATATCTACCTACAGACACTGCAGTAATAACAATCTGCCCTTTATTTGGAACCGGCTTTGAGTCAGGAGATTTACCTATCACAAACAGCCTGCACATTAGCAATTATTACCCCTACTTTACAGACCAGGACATCAAGGATCCCAGTGGTTAAGTAATTTACCTAAGAATGCATGGGTGATAAATTGGAGAAGTAAAATTGAAACTCAGGTCTTTCTTATCCCAAAGCTAAGGATCTTTCCACAGATCACACATGACCACAGATACAACAAATCTAAAATGTAGGTCACACAGGCTGGGTGCAGTGGCTCACGTCTATAATCCCAACACTTTGAGAGGCTGAGGCGGGTGGATCACTTGAGGTCAGAAGTTTGAGATGAGACTGGCCAACATGGCAAGACCTCATCTCTACTAAAAGTACAAAAATTAGCCAGGTGTGGTAGTGCACGCCTGTGGTCCCGGCTACTCAGGAGGCAGGGCCAGAAGAATCACTAGAATTCGGGAGGTGGAGGTTTCAGTGAGATCGTTCCACTGCACTCCAGCCTGGGCAACAGAGTGAAACTCTGTCTCAGTAAATAAATAAACAAATAAAGAAAACTGAAAAATTGAAATGTAGGTCACTGCTTTTCTCAAAGGCCTGCTCATCTTCCTCCTCCTGGGCAACATCGTCGCCACCCACCTTGGCACTCAAGCTGCAGTACTGGGAGTCGCCTTCAATCTCCCTCACCCCTCACACTGACCCACCCTCTAAGTACTGTGCCAAGCTTGACAGTCCATCCTGTGCTCACTATGGCGCAGCATTAATTCAGGTTTTCATTTTTTTTCTCTTGAATGTTACTGTAATTGTCTGTATACCATGTCCCCCAAATGCAGGCTTGCCTTTGTCTGTATCATTCTTGTGATGCTGCCTGAGATGTCTTTGTAAAATGCAAATCTGAGTATGTCCCTCCCCTTATCTACAGGACAGAGTTCAAACACAGCAGCATGGCATGCCCTCCTTGACCTGGTCGTGGCCAAACTCTCCAGATCCTTCCCTTGTGACTCTACTCCTCCGCCTCCTCCCACCCTGTAATCCTGCCATGTGAAGATTTACTGCTCACAAATGCGCCTCGCTGTTTCCATGTCTCTGGGTCCTTTTATGCCAAGGCTTTATCTTCCTGGAATGCCCTTTCCCATGCTGTCTACCAGGCAAATTACCACCCATCCTGCAAGCGGTAGCTCAAGCATTTAGTCCTCTGTCAAACCTCTCAAGTAAAGCTGCTGCACTGCTTTCATGTCACAGCTAAGCTTTGTGCTTCTGTCTCTCACAGCCCCTTTCATAATGCATTGCAGTTTTCACAGTCTGCAGCCTTCACTTCGAGACCATTAGCTCCTCGGGGACACATCTCCGCTCTTGATTGCACGCTCAGGCCCGCACACAATAGTCAACAATACTTGAACAAGTGAATTAGTAAATGAAACCAATTGTATGTGTACATATAATGTTAGTTGCAAATAATTTATTTTTAAAAGCAAATCCCAAGAGAATGGTCCAGGCAGAAACAATGAGGCAGGACTAGATCATTTATCTTTGTATACTTTACAAGAGTGCAGCTCGAAGTGTAAGGCTGAAAACAACAGTTAGCTGTTGTGTGACTGCGGGAACATGGCATCCTCCCCTCCCAGGCCTCTCATCAATAATCTCCTCCTACCACCACTGCAGCCATCTCTGATCCTGGGCAGCGGTTAAGTTCAAGGGTGAAAGGAAAAGGGGTAAAGATGTGTATTGAATAGGCTATTTCCTGCATCCCTAGTCTCTGAAGCTAGTGGAGATAATCACTGATACTCGACCTCAAGTTTTATGTAGAATAAAAATGGTCTAAACCTTGATAGAGATGATTCTCAGCACTAACCAGGATACAGCAGAATATTCCATTTATCTCCTGGATCAGCTAAAGTAGAACAGGGCAAAAATAAACATTTTTCAGATTGTGCTCTCATTTCTAAGATGCAGGACAGGAACGTGGGCGTATAAATAGTCAAGTGGTGATACTGTCACTTCTGAATGAAGAAACTAAGCAAAGGACTGGTGGAATTGACAAAGATGAGTATGGCTGCAAGGCACAGCGAGAGAAGAAACTTGATGTTTGAGAGTTGAGCAAGAGGCTGAGAAACAGCAGGCAGGAATACCCACTTCACCAATCGCTCCACGCCACCTCGCCACCCCAGGCCACACGGTGCTTAAGTACAAGGCAGGACATCAGATGACCTACCAAAAGTACTCCTTGCACAGAGGAGAAAGCTGACTACAGCTCTCGCCAGTCCCTACTCTACATGAAGGCTACAATTAAACAGCTCTCCCTGGAATAAGACTGTGGAAAGAAGCAGGCAAGTGTCCCCTGAGACACACAAAAAAGCAGTAACTATGTTGACATTCCAAGAAGAGAGAGGGAGAAGAGCACTTTTTTTGCAGTAGCATTCTTTAATTGCCTCTTCTGGCTTCCTTTCTGGAGAGGGAGGAGAGGTGGGTGATGGCAGCTGGATCATGTAAAAGACCAGAGTGCAGCTGATGTGAACCTTTATCAGCCCTCCTTGCACAAAGACCTTATTATAATACACACATAAAAATGCGTAGGCGAGTCTTGGAGGGTTGGGTTTTTCCCCCCCAAACTCACTCCCAGCCCCGTGCTTTGAATGTAGTTGTGTATACACACCCTCTGACAGAATAGGTTCTTCATGTTGCCATGGAGCTGAAACCTCTGTGGTTTAGATGGAAGGATCACAGTGCTTTTATACTTCCAACAGCAGAGGTAATAATCACTGCATAATATTAACTCCACTTGTATTTCAGATTTTCAGTTGCTTATCTTCGTGTTCTACATGAACTCTATGTGTATTTTTTTAACTTACTCCTTATAAAATTACCACATGGGAGCTGCTAGCAAAAGAATTCTTGTGTTTGTAAATCAATATGCCAAAACTTGGGTGCATTCATGATGTGTGAGTTTTCCCCACCTCGCCCTTTCTAACAGAGAGAGTTTGTGTTCTTATCACATCAAGGGGAGTTTATGAGAAATGCAAAGTACAAATCAATCCACAGCTAATAAATATGCTGTGAACCACATAAAACATCCCATAACCAGTACCTATTTTCTCTGACATGATAAACCTAAAGGTTATTTTTATTCTGATTATTTTTCAAACAGGTTTCAAGAATCAAAATCATATCTAGAACACTTTTGCAAACATGGATATGCTTCTACAAGTTCCTCTCGGATCTTGTTTCAAAGCTTAGCTATTACCCTATTGTTGGGAAATCAAATAAAATAATCAAATGAAAGAAAAACAAAGTGATTTCCTAGCACAATCTCAATGTCTATGCTGCCCCTTCTTTCAGATTTGGTATCTCCTGTGAAATCAATAATTTGACTTCTACAAAATAAAATGCAAAGGAGTTAAATAAAATAATTTTGATTTCCTACCTGGAAATATGCTTTTGGTCCTAGTCACACATTCTCATAATCTTGAGCCTCAATGTCTCAGGTAAATTCGCCAATCTGCTGACAAGAAGTTTTGTATTATGACTTCTCCCACAGTGCATGCATTAAAACTTGACTATGAAGATGACCTTCATCTTAACCAGAACAGCAAAACTGAATCTAGCAGTTTGAGAAATGAGAGTACAAACATGCGGAGGAGGGAGAGGCAAAACAGGTGGATAAGATGATGCACAAAGCCGCGTATAGTATTAGTGCTACAGTGCTCTGCAAAGTGAAATCTTAAAAATTAGAAAATAGTTTATGAGCAATAAAATAGTGATGGCACTAGATTATAACCCAAATAATAGAGCAAATATCCATGAGTCCACACCAAAGTCAATCAATCAATCAATCAATAAAATACGTAGATATTTCCTTCCTTCAAAGGCAAAGCTTAATTCTTCTCCCCTTAAATGTCGGCTGACTTCCAAAAATAGAACACAGGAAGAGAAAAGCAGTAACTTTATGGTGGAAAAACCTGGCAGAGTCTACTATAACCAAGTGATCATGGTTAACATCACCAGTGATCACGGTTAACATCACCAGTGATAAGGCATGTTGATGTGACACAGTTTCTAACATAACGGGATGAGTCGGGAAGCTCACCTTGTGGTATGCTGTCCCCAAACCCATAACCCGAGACTACAAAATTCCTGGCCCATACTACTCCAAAATGTCAGTTCCATCTGAAACAAGTAGACTGTGCCATGGTACCTTCATATTGTATTTTGTGTAATGTTAAATATTTTTAAAGTGAATAGTTAATTAATACCAAATAAACTTCTCAGGCAAACCAAACCATTCTTTAAAATGGTTAATCAACCACTCAAACAGAACAGCCTTGTTAAGATAGTAATACTGGTTAGATAGGAATTTTTCTTTAATTTTGCTGCTTTTGGAACACCTCAGCATGACATCTTCAAATGTTGTACACTTCAGTTTTTTCTTTAGTAAAGACAGTGTGTATATTTTCACTATGACTAGCAACAATGGTGCTTGTATTGATCATTTTGGCAGTTATTTAAATAGGCTTGTTTTCTCCCTATCTCAATGGCCTCACAATGCTAATACTATAATGCTCAGGACCTTCCGAGCACCCTAGCCAGACCCCCCTTGCTGCTTGTGGATAGGCATTCCCCAGCCTCTTGGCTGGGTGACAGCAACCACAGCAGCCCACAAGGCCGGTAGAGAACCAATGACTAAAATGATAAACATTTGTGATGAAACAGGATGTTGGGGACAGGGGGGTGAAGAGACAAAATCTCTCAACCCTGAACTACTAAAGTTACTTTGGAACTCCTAACAGTGTCCCCTTGTTGTAAAACTAGGAGCAGTAAACAGGTCTTTTCTCCTTTATCATAAATAATTTCAGAATTACTGCCATATAACACGCCACCACCCAGGCACAGAAATTAAGACTCTGAGCTAACTGAACCATAAGCACTATACTCCCATAAATATTGTAAATGTTCACTGGAGACACTTAAACAATGATGAGAAAATAAAATGTATTCTGGACAGAGAACACAACATTTTCAATAGATCTGCCCTTGCTGTTGATTGAAAGTACACTTTAAACCACCATGTCCCCTCTTATCTATGTCAGTTAGTAACAACAATAATGATCACTTGCAAGTCCAGGAACCTTCCTGGCAAGCATAAATTTAAGAAATTCTGAAATAAACATAGTACTTCACTTATACAGTGTCCTAGACTCGGACTTCACTTTTATGGACTCTCAATATGTAAGTAAATATTTCTTAAGCTGAAATTCTACTGAAATTATTCCCTGATTTCTGTACTTGGAGTACAATCATTTTTTTGATCGCTATGTATTGAAGAATCCACAAAATATTAAGGTTATAACTATGCACATCATACATTCCTGCCTTACCCCATAAATTAATGTACCAGTGCCATATATGCATATATCCCAGTACCATATTGCAGGAAAAAAAAATGATTCAGGTGGTTCCCATCAATTCACACACTGGTTCTGATATCGAGGTTAACAAAACAAAACAGAAATGTGAAATCACCACTATGGTGGTGCTCTCCTGGACTCCTTTCTAAAGAGTGTTAGCAACAAGGCCGTCTTCTTCAAGAGTCTATGATAGTCATCTCTCTCATCCATTTCACTGCTGCTTTATTGCTAATGATTGCACCAAAACAAAGTAAACGTTTGCACCAAAACAAAATTTAAAAAAAAATTCATCTTAGTAGCAATTTGATACTTTAAATAAATCTCTGAAAACCTTTTCCACTGCAAGTGTCCTCACAGTGACAGATCATTTTGCAATATATACAAGGAGAAGGAACACAGCCACATATATACAAGGAGAAGGAACACAGCCACGCGGTGAGAATTATGGACAGGGCAGGAAGTGAGCGATATGCGGCAAGCTCGCTCACTTCAGACTAAATATAAAACTTTACGGCAATGCAAAACCCAAATTTCTAGTCACTTTTAGACTTAAAAACCCAATTCAGCCTGTCTGAGTTTCAACTATTTGACAAGTTCCTCCAATGAAAAAGTGGGAAATTACAAAGATGAATTTGAGGACACACATTCTACTTTTGTTCTCCTCTTGTTACACTCATCATCCCCAAACTTATTTACCCATCTCTTTCATGCACTTATCTTTACGAATCATTTCTGGAAAACTTAGTAATTAACATTTTGAAAACAATGCTAGAGCAAAAAGGTTAGAGTGTCACATATACTTTCCTTTAAAAATGTGTTACATATTTCCCTGTAAAGCTGTTGCTCGTGTTGAACAACAGGACGTCAAACTTGAAAAGGCAAAATTAGGCCTATGAGAAAATGCAGTAGGTGCAGTATCAGAGACGAATGTGACATTTCATTCCAAGCACTATTGCACACACACAACTGGTACATTCAAGTCTAAATCATAATTCCATATGGCTATTAGTCCTCAGCCTTTCTAAATAAAAATAAGGCAACTCAATGAAACTGATCACATGATTAAAAAGACAGATAAACACCCCTTTTTACCCTGCAAAAGAAAAAGAGAACTCATGAGAACATTTCTGTCAATACTGATATTTAAAAAAAAAAAAACTGATATTTTAAAGCATAACACCATAACCCATATTACTCTGCAAGAGCAGTTTATTATCCATTTGTTTTCATTCATTCTTAGCCTTTTTACTTGTATCAGTTCCATTTGTTATCTCACACTATTATTTATCAGTTAAGTAACCCTGGGTAAACTGTGGTTTTCATATCTATTGACCTGGGATAACACAGGCTGATATGTCATTAGCAAAAGCTTGTCCTAACAATCCTCTCCTTTTATGATTTGTTAAAACCAACTTAATTATATTTTCTTAACTATTCTGATGATTTTGATTGCCCATTTACCATACACAATTTTTGACATTACAATTTGTCATTTAAAACTAAGGAAAAATCTTTCATTCATTTTTTAAATTCTTCCTCCACTGTATGAAATATTGGAATATATATTGAACTCCCATCTCTAAATCGGAATTAAGAAAGATACTGCTCAACCATCTACCAATAAACTATCTACCAGACAACTTAGCTTATTTAAAAATAATTATAAGATCAATTAAACCAAGGTAAAGAAAATCTTGAAATGCACTACAAATTCCAAAGTACATCCTGTTTACATAATAAAATCTGAGCCTCAGAAGAAGAAAACCAACAAGGCATGATTTAAGTAATCAATACAGGGGCCTGCTAAAATGATTTCTGCAAATGAGCAATGAGTTGAGACCACATTTTAAAATTTACTATTACTTACATTTCAAAATCAAGACACTGGAAAATAGTGTTATAAATACTTAAAAGCTCATGGAAAAAAAAATACATAATAAAACATAGAATATTTTTCAAGTGTTTAATAAATATAAGTATTTTGTTTTTAAAACCTGAGGTTAAATACAATTCTTAATTTACTAGCCAGATTCACTGTACTCAGAAATTCCTGAATATAGTTTTGATTTACTTTCTAAGCTATCAATCTATAAATCTACATTTAATCTGAAAACATTATATGATATATTAGATCCTTTAAAAATTAAGGGCTCTTAACTGATTAATTCCCCTCTACCTCGGTCATTCCACAATTTTAGAATATAAAAGTCCATAAGAATCCAAGCCACTTCACAGTAGACCAAGAAACAACATAAAAAATAATAATCAGGCCAGGCACGGTGGCTCATGCCTGTAATTCTAGCAGTTTGGGAGGCTAAGGGGGATGGATCACTGGAGGTCAGGAGTTCGAGACCAGCCTGGCCAGCATGACAAAACCCCATCTCTACTGAAAATATAAAAATTAGCCAGGCATGGTGGCACATGCCTGTGATCCCAGCTACTTGGTTGGCTGAGGCAGGAAAATTGCTTCAACCTGGGAGGCAGAGGTTGCACCACTGCACTCCAGCCTGGGTGACAGAGGGAGACTCAGTCTCAAAATAATAGTAATAATAATAATAATCAGAGAACCACACTATCTTTATCACTGTAACTTTTAAATAACTTTGAAGGCATTCATGAAAAACTAATCAGAAACAGATAATCCAGATAAGATAAAGCTAAAATCATTAAACGTATAAAATAACAAAACAAAAATTAAATCACATTGAGAAACAGTAGAACCAAGTAGAGATAAGTAACAAGAATTAAAATTTATAATAAATAAGTTCATAGAAGCTTATTTTTCAAAAAATAGCTAAGAAATAAATTAGAAAAAATAGGCCAGGTCAATCCAGACAAAGAAATGTAATTAATAAAAACACCTCATTATTATTAAAATGCAAACCAAAACAACAATGCAGTCAAAATTTTCATCCTGGCACAATCATGATAAAAATGGAAAGTAATTTGGAAATAGTGACCATGTATAATAAAAAAATTCATACCCTTTGAAAAACAACCCCAAAAGAAAAAAAAATATTCAGAAATAAGGGGATTTTTAGAAAACTGTGATCATTAAATTAGATCCAAAATTTGCAGCCATTAAAATTAGATCATGGTAACTGGCAAAATGAAAGTGTTTATAAAAATGATGTTGAAAGTGAGGATTATATCAATAACTATTTCAAGTATATAAATGTGGGCAAAGATCATAGCATATACAAGGAAAAAATTTTTAAATCAAGTTCATACATTGAAAAAGCCTATGAGATAGTTATGCCTCTTTTCTTTATGGTGATGTAATATTGCTTTTGTGATCAATTAAAAATTTGACAAGAGCAAATAAATTACAGTAATCTAGTCAACTCCAGAATTAAATCTCCCAAATGCATCACCCAGTACGTACCATAAAACAATGACTATTCCACAGGAGAGTTCACCAATGGCCAGATCTCTCTAACCAAAGCAAGACCTACAACTTACATGAAATGCAACTGTGAATGGTTCGTAGTATATCCATACTCTTTAAACTATTAATCCATGTCCAGTACTTAAAAAGTTTACTATCTAGCAAGTAATGTTAGAGATTGTTCATTTTATCCTTGTGATTGTGCTACATTCATTCTTTCTATGGGAGTTCAGTATACACCACCAAATCACGCTGTTTGAATACAAGCGGTTCTCAACTTACAAACACCTGACGAAAACCAAAAATAAAACCAGCTGCTGCTGTCCCCGGGGGTTGTCGCCTTCTAGCACTACCAGTGGTCTTACTGTTACCCCTAGAGAGTCTCAGCTGTTGTGAAGAAATCTAAAACTTTTTAGAGAATTTGGGAGGAGAAGGGGTCAAAGCAATAAAAGCAGCAAAGTGAATTTACACAAAGCACACAAAACCATTGCTTACCCTCAGTTGTACTCAATAAAGGTTTGATGAATGAATGAATAAATTTCCTTTTCACCTCTGTAATTTGAAACCATTACTTTCCCTCTATCCTACTTCAGCAGCCTGTTAACAAGCCTCCTTTTGGGGCTCTTGATTCATGGAGCTGGAGCTCAAGAAGGGAGTGAAACCCCATAACCAAACAGCTGTGATCAACAGGCTGTCCTCTGGGCAATTCAACAAAGAGGACCTGCGCTCAGGACCAATCCAGAAAGTTCTGTTCTTGTGACCTCTCCTAGAGCACCGGTTTGATGTATTACTCCAATTGTATTTTGATAGCCTTAAAGAAGCAGAACCACTTTAAACACATCTAAAGTCTAATAACTTTTCAATTCATTTCACCCCATGTATTTCTAACTAAGCATTCATCTTCTGAAATTTCAAGCCACTCCATTACTCAAAAATCTCACTCAGTTCTCTCTTACCAACTGAATTACAGAAAATCAAAGAAACTAAAAGTTTGAGAGGTCCGAAAGGACTTCTAGCACAATAACCTAATGAACAGGGTAAAACAACTCCACTCTTTCATTCAAGTTCCATCACAACATGGTCCAGGTTATCCTACTTATGATTCTCAGATCTTAACCCTATACATTAACTGTCTCCTGACTTTCACTCATGCCGCCATTTATATCATACTCTATGTGAATGGTGCCCTCACGATTTTGCAAAATCCAACTCTTGGGCAGCGATATGTGGTGTTCCTGCTTTCACTTGTAACATTATGTCCATCTTTCAACCCATCTCTGTTTCTAAAGATGCTAACCAATACTCAAGGACCACATCTTCCAGAAAACCTTTCCTGGTTCCTACAATTGGCCTTTTTCTCTGAACTTTCATTTCATCTGGTTTATGCCTCTTTTTTGCATATCCTGTCTTCTAGTATAATGAGTTAGTCATGCATGCCATTAACAATATTAGATTGCACTTTCTCTGAGGACATGGTGTAGGATTCACACGTATTTCTATACAGTTTCTAGCCCATTGCCAAAATCAGAACAGGTACTCAAATAATTGTTGGATGGGACTTTTGACTGGCAGGAAAATACAGATGACTTAGGAGCTAGAAAAGTTTAAGGGGTGTTTTAGACTGGAATGGACTATAGCAATCAAAGGCTTAGGGCTAAATTTTGATAACTCGGTACCTTCAGCTTCACTGGGTTGAGAAGAGTGCTAAATGGCAGGATGTCACTAACAAAAACACACTTTTTCCTATTTCAAAATTTCGCCTAAGACCAAATATGTACCTATGGAAAAAGAAGACTTCCCTTCATCTCTTCCTCCCCTCTGTAAGATACCACCTCGCAAAAAAAATAAATTCCAAATTCTATACAATCAATTAAAAACACAGTTTTGAAACAAAGTACAAAGGAACTAAGAATAATTTAACCTGTTTTATAGAATATCAAAAATAACTTTCCTTTTTTGGTTAACAATAGTCTACTAATGGGAAAATTTCAAGAATACAAACCTGAAACACTTGAAGAGCAGGTATATCATTTTAAAGGTAGCTAAATGTTATTTTCTCTACTATATAGAGCCTGTGTGTCTGCCTAACACATAACATGCATTTTCTTAATTAGTATGCATGCTGAAATATCTATTTTAATAAATCTATCATGATCCAAGGAAATCATTATGATCTATTAAAGGACAATTAACTATAAAAGCATTAGCTACAGAGAAAGAGATACCTTCAAATTGGTATACACAGATTTCCACTATCTATAGATAAAAATCTATCCAAATAGTTTTCAAGACTCAAGACTCAAGATTCTAAGATGCTGTGTTTATGTAGCAATGGTATAGAATACACTGGCAGATGTTTCAAAATATTTTAGTATCTACATATATGAGTATTTATAATCTGAAAAGTAAATCCCCTGATTTTAAGACAACTTAAATATAAACTAAGCAGGAGAAAGTACAACAATGTTAGAAAGGAAATCTAAAACGCAAAAAATATTTGTCTCTCTTTTTAATCAGAAGTGTCTCAGGGTCATCATCATAAACATAGATCACCACAGCAAACCTACCCATTTATTTATTCCATTTACTAGGAAAGTACTTATGGAGCCTCTTCTATGAGTCAAGGGCAACATTAAGTCCTGGAGATAACAGTATCCTATGGGGCAGGCATAGTCTCAGCCCTACTAGAACTTAGATTCTAAGTAGAAAGATCAACAAATAGCTACTGTAAATTGGGGAAAACAGAGTAAAACTTTTTAAAGCTACTGAGATGCTTACATTTACCTACTCCTTCACTCCTGTTTTCTCAAGTGGCCTACATTTTGATCTTTAAGATCTTGCTGCTGATTTTTGTAGTTTATCAATTTCCTTCCTCACTTTCAGGCTGTCAGTGATTACATTTGTAGCCAATGTGCAGTCCTTTACCAGTGACAATACTTGACTTCCATATACTGCTCCTAATCTCTAGCCAATCAGATAATCAAGCCTATTAAAGCTGAGCCTAAAATAAGGACCAGCGAGCTCTGAGTGAAGGCTGAATAGGTATTTTCTACCATTGTGGTTTGATAAAATCATTTTATACATTATCCATTTCTTTCTGATGGGATATTTCTATTACCCAACTGTTCCTGCCATCCATTTAAGAAGATAATTTAAAGAAATATTTTACCCACAAAATTTCTCACTCTTCTCTCATTCTCTTCTAAAATAAGCAAAAACAAAACAACAACAAAGCAATCTACACTTCTGCTTAGAAGCTAGATTCCTACTGCCAGAAAAATCTTCTTTAAGTACAGTCCATAGAAATTGACTAATATATAAACCACTGTTTCTCAAAGAGTAGTCCTCAGATCACCTGCATCAGAATTACCTAATTTGCCTCTTAAAATTCAGGTTCCCTATGCTTCACCTGAGACCTAGTGCATCACATACATAGACCATGAAGACCTGAATTTTTTTAGGGCTCCTTGAAAGACCGTTGTGCATGATACACTTGAATCCCTGGATCCAAATAACCAAAGAAAATGAAAATGTCAGCCTGAGCTCTAAAGACCCAAGTCCTCTATTTTACTACCAGTCTGCAAACTTTAATGAATGCCAACCTCTGCAATGCACTGGATAAAATTAAGTTTAAAAAGCTCAAGACAATAAAGTTTAAAGGCCACCTCTACCCAGGGAGTTTCCACTTTAATATGGAAGACAAAGCACAAGCACATAAAAACGACTTAAAAATAAGCACAAGCAACGTTTCAGGGGAGTCCAGTGGATAGAGGATAATGTACTGAGAGGGGCAGAGCCTAAGACTGGGCAGAACACAGTTGGGATTCAGAAAAGAAAAATTCTAAAACAAATTTGGGGCAGAATTTAATCGTAGCAGTTTTCAAGTGGGTCTCTAAAAAGGTGTGAAGATTGCCACAGTGCATTTAAGATCAAGGAGAAAACATGTATAATCAAATCTCTTGGTACCATAGTATCACAGAAAGAGAAATATCCTGCACACCAATTGAAAAGATGAGATATTGGTTTGGCTAAGTCTCCCTGAAAAGAAGCTTTTACAAACATATATTATCTTTTGAGGCAGACAGAGGAGGTATTGTTATCCCCAGTTTACAGACGAGGAGACTAAGAATCATCTGAGAACTTTTTTCACAGAGTTCTTACTGTGGGGCAGAGCTGATCCTTTCCTTCCATCAGGGACTCTTTGCTCAGCCTGACTGACACTGCTTCCAGGAGAAGGATCATTAACTCACTGTCTGTCCTTCAAAACAACAAGTCATTCAAAAACATACTTCTCCCTCTGTCCAATTCAGGAAACAAGCAGGGGAAGTGTGTGTGTTTGTGTGTCTGTGATGTGTCTGTGTGCATGCAGGTAGATGTATGCGTGAGCATGTGTGTCGAGGGCATCACTGACTAACTGACCACTCGTTTCATAATTAATGAGTTACTGTATTTTAGTGTCTAATGGATGTTTCAGTGCTAGTATTTAGGGCTAATTATACTGAAAAGTAAAAGCCAATGAAAGTCTCTGACTTTGTGATTTGATTTGTGATCAAGATAATTATTTGAAATCTCCATACTGGGTTAGTGACAGCAGGTTTCCTTTGGCTGTGCTATCCAATATGGTAGGCACTAGCCATATGTGGCTGCTTAGATGTAAATATAAAATTAACATTAAATAAAATTTAAAATTTAATTCCTCAGTTGCACTGCCACATTCCAAGTACCCCAAAGCCACTTGTGATTAGTGGCTACCATATTGGCCAATGCAGTTCAATTGGAGAGCACTGCTCCAGCAAAAGACAACTTCAGGCCCCAGTATATAAGACCATTGTTATTTACACCTAGTTCCAAACACATGCTAACAACAGTGACCAAACATTTGTCCCTCCCACTAGGGTAGAATTCATATCTTTCTTCTCAGAAATCCCTTCCCCCTTCTGCTCATCACACCTCTCATCTCATGTTTTCATCCTGGCTTGTTAGCTACATGCACATCCATTTCCTCTACAGTCAGCTTCTCAAGGCCAGTGGGTCATGTTCAGTTACCAGTAATGGTCCATGGTCTGTTAGGAACCGGGTGGCGCAGCAGGAGGTGAGTGGTGGGCAAGGGAGCATTACTGCCTGAGCTCCGCGTCCCATCAGATCTGCGGCAGCATTAGATTCTGATAGGAGCACGAACTCATCTGTGAACCGCGCATGCGAGGGACCTAAGTTGCACGCTTCTTATAAGAATCTAATGTCTGATTATCTGAGGTGGCGCGGTTTCATCCTAAAACCATCCACCATCCCCAAACCATGGAAAAATTGTCCTCCATGAAACTGGTCCCTGGTGTCAAAAAGGTTGGGGACTGTGGGTTTAAAGAGTGGTAAGGTTTTGTGATGATTTCTACGAGGCAGATGCTTAGACAGAATTATTGCTTGTGCTGCACATTTATAAGAAGAAAAAAAATCAAATGATTTTAGAAGTGGGTATGAAAATGTACTTAGCAGGCACAAATCAGAAAAGTGCTGGGTTGTATTGGAGGTATTGTTATCCCCAATTTACAGAAGAGAAGACTGAGACAGTCATCAGCCAATACACAGAGGATGGCCCCTTACCACAGCAGGGAGACAGAACCAGCACCCACGGTGGCCTATGGGAACTGAACTGCTTAGCTGAGGATGAGACTGTCAAAAAGTCTTATCAATTCAATTCTTACTCATGCTGTTACAACATCTTCAAAAACTCGAGCCTTGGGATGCTAATGAGAACTTCTACTTTCACTCTGACAGTGACTGCTGAACCACGAAAACATAAATTTCCTTCATGCTATCATTTGGATAGTTTCGAAGTGTCTGAAGTATGAACAATATCTGATATTTTCAAGATACCTGTTTGAGGGGGAAAACCCATGGATCAGGACACATTGGCTGTCCCCATGAAGGAAGAAAATATTAAAAAGGATTGAAGAGTTATCACACTGGTACTTCACCATTCGCTGCTTTCTTTTGTCAGCTTTAATGCCATACTTAACTAAGTATCTAATTGCCATACTTAATTAAGCTTCTGGGCACTTTCCCACAAGCCTTGGAAGAAAGAGGTACCTACAGGGTCACCATAGACCAGAGGAAAAGTAAAACACAGGAAATGAAACCAAGCAACACGGTGAGAGCACAACTGAGGATGATCAGAGAGAACACAGTCGACTGCAGGGGCTGCTGAGCGTGGCCTTCGGAGGAAGTGAAACTTAGAACAGCACCTAAATCCATCACTTTCCACAAGAAAAGTCACCCACTCTTGCCCCATCCTCACCTTCATCCCAACTCGTGGCTCATCATTGTGGCATTTCTTCATTGTCAACATTCCAGATTGATAAAAAGTAGCAAACCAAAAGACTGGTCCAGCAAAGCCCCTGATCAGCCAGATCACCAGCAGCAGGTTGCATGTTTGCACGCATCTCTCCCAGCACAGTGTACCCCAAAATCAGCCAGGTCAGAGCCCTGAAACATTGTCAGGCTTTCCGTACACTAAAAAAAAATGTGCCTGAGATGTGCTCAGAGATTGCAGTCATAGTACTGGGGATGGGCTCTGGCATGGGCCTCTTGAAACAGAATCTGAGCTCCACTGCGTATCCACAGGTAACCTTGGGCAAGCAACTGACCCTTGGTGCCTTCATAGTGGTCTACCAATTCTAAGATATATATGCTTTTTTCCCCATATTTTAACATTTCTGAAATCAGAATATGTCTTACTATGCATGTTATCTTTCAAAAAATTGGAATCTTTGTTTTTCTTTCTTAGAGAAGTACATCAAATGCCATCTTACAACTGATGATACCTTAGAGTCTGTGAAATGTGGAGCCTACTTTATAAACTATTGATAAAGATTAAATTAGTTAATTTAGGTCAAGTATTTAGAATACTTGGCCTTGGGTAAGCTGCTCAGTAATTATTAGTTACTATTACATTTACAACTCTGAAAATCGGCACAGTCAGAAGAGACAATCAACACATCTTTACTCGTAAGCTGTGTGTTAAAATGATGGCTGATGCAGAAGTGTTGTGGCTTGGAGAGGTTAAATGACTATTCAAAATCTGATGTGTCCCTAGCCCTCGGCGCACAGTAGGTGGTACATAATAAATAACTGTTGACTAAATTATGAATGTACAACCCAGCTTTACTCATGCCAAAAGTATCTGCATCAAACACAAATATCTAATATTCTTTCCATATAAAGGGAAACCAGCAAGTGCGTGGTTCTTTGATGCTAAGTGACAAAGAGCAGATTCCTACTTTTTAAAGACTGTGAATACATTTCCAGATCAAAACTTTATGCAGGTTTTCTTCTCTGGTAATGAGAAGTTACCAGAGTTTCTACTTCAACCTTCCACAAATTTAAATCCTGAGCCCCTTCTTTTAAAGCTGAATTCAATTTACATCTCCTCTAAGAACGATTCTTTCTATTCCTACCCCTTAGCATTTATCTCAGCTATCATAAACACTTGATTTGAACCTCACTGGACACAATAATACTAAAATATTGTGTAGGAATGGGAACTGTGTCTTGATTGTCACTGCCCCCTCTGGAGAACCTTACACAAGAGGGAAATCTGCTTGGATCCTAGTTATGTGTGGAATTGTGGCCCCCTCAAAAAGACACATTGAAGTTCTGACTCCAGGACCTCAGAATGTGGCCTTGTTTGGAAATAGGGTCCATGCAGATGTCATTAGTCAGGATGACAACACACTGTAGTAGGGTGGGCCCCTTATCCAATATGACACAAATGGAGACTAGTACGTGAGGACTGAGGGAGAGACTAGAGTAAGAGGATCCCAGGAACAGCAAAGATTGCAAACCATGGCCAGAAGCTGGGGGACACACAGAACAGATTTCCCCTCACAGCCCTCAAACGACCTAACCCTGCTGACACCATGGCTTCACACTTGCAGCCTCCAGAACTGTGAGACAATAGATGTCTTTTGCTTTCAGCCACCCAGTGTGTGGGACTGTATCACAACAGCTCGAGTAAAATCTCTATTGCATCTCTCCTCATATAGATGCTGTGACACTGGACTCGCTTTTAACATGGACCTCTACCCAGCCTTTCTTAATCTTGGTGGCATCACTCCCTTGAATCAGGCCTGTAAAAGTTAGGGTTTCTCCAGGGTTGGCCCCACGCCCTTTTTCGTCTCTGTTCTCTTTACACCCTCTCATCCACTCCAACTCAGACACCATCTACACATTGATGACACCCACTTTCATCTCCAGACTCCTATGTTCAACTGACTACTCGGCATCTCCATTTAGATAATTCAAAGCCACTTTAAACTCAACAAATCCAAAAACAAGTCACCACTCTCCTAAACCTGGCTTTCCCCTCAGTGAGCCCCATCCCAATAAATTGTGTCTCTGCCCATTCAGGCACGCAGGCCACACACTTAGGATTCATTCTGGGCTATTTCCTCTCCTTCACTCTTTACATCCAATCCACCATTAAGCCCTATCTATTTCTCCTCCTAGAAATCTCTCAAATCTCACTGATCTTTCTCCATTCTCCACCTCTACCTCTTTAATTCACTGCAGTGGATTAATCCAGTGTAGTCATCTACTCCCTGGATTACTGCAATGATCTCTTGAATAGTTCTAGATCTAATCCTGCCAAATTGTTCACCATACAAAGCTGGACCACATACACCAAGTAAATTTCAAAATGCAGATCTAATCCTTTCATCCCCATGTCTGAAAACTTCTATGGGTTTTCTTCATGGTGGGATAAAGCCCAAAATCCTGAATTAAGTTTTATAAGACCCTGTGTGGACTGATCCCTGCCAACTCTCCCAGGCGCCGCTCCCTTGTTCTTGGTGTTCCAGTCACAGCAGAGTTCCTTTATGCCTTTGATTAGAACCATCATCCCACTAATCACAGGGCCTGTACCCTAGCTGTTTCCTCCACCTGAAGAAACCACCAACCCCTTCACTTATTTAATGCTCCCCATGAGTCAATCTGGGCTCAAGATATCCATTTCTCAGAAAAATATTTCCCCGACTTCATAAAAAGCATGAAGCTCTCCTATTCTCCTGTTTCCTGGCACCTTATTGTATAATGTACATACATATACAATAAAGCATAATGTATAATTCTACATCTGTGTGATTATCAGATTCATATGGATGAAGATCTTCCAATGAGGGCTGAAACTCTTTGTTCCTGTTGTATCCCCAGCTCTCAGATCAGTGCCCAGCACATAATAGCTACTCAATAAGTATTTGTTAAATATATTAATCAACAGTAAGCAAATATGTCTCTACTTCAGTCTCAAAACCTTTTTCCTTCCACCCTTTCCTATTTGCCTCCCTATTTATTTTTTCCCACTTATTTTATTTATTTGTTTGTTTATTTATTTATTTATTTATTTATTTATTTGTAGAGACAGGGTTTTGCCATTTTGGCCAGGCTGGTCTCAAACTCCTGACCTCACGTGATCCACTCACCCAGGCCACCCAAAGTGCTAGGATTAAAGTCATGAGCCACTGTGCACGGCCCTACTTATTTTTTCTATTAAACAAACTCAAGGGTTAAAACTACAACAGCACCCAGAGAGTTGCCACGAATGTGGATGCTGCATTCTTCTAGCTGCATCCTCCTGGGCCTTCCACCCTAAAGCTTTAACAGACTGCATGCCTCCTAACGACAGCATCTGGATGTTCTGTGCTGGTTTCACAAAGCTGCAGGCCTGTAGCTGTTTCAGAATTGTCTCCCCAAGATTCATGCCCATGAGGTCATGCCAAGCTGACCTCTTCGGAACATGATACCCTTAAGCACAGCTGTAAAAATAGAGCACTCTATAACAACTTCTTATTCACCAACAAAAAAAATACAATGTTCTTTCACTTTTAGGGAACTAATATGTTCACATAATTTTTTGAAAACAAGGTGAAATAAATGAAGAAAAGAGCCTTAAGTTATATAAATGTATTTTCCTATGACAAAACAATGTAAAAGCAAATACAGATTCCAGTAATTAAGAGAAAGTGAAGTCATAAAAGCCATTTGACCAAGAGAGTCTGAAGTCTCAAATCATCCTATTATTTTTTAAATATTAACACCTGTAGTTAACACATTCATATTTCATTATAATACACAATTCCCTACCTATTCTTTTAAAGTCATGCAATTTAGATTGTTTTATTCTCTGCTTTTTTAAATGTCTTTATTAACTCCAAGTTACCCAACTGTCCATTACTCTACCAAATTTAATGACATTTTCATTTACTCACACTGGCTTTTTTATTCCAGTGTGTTTTTAGTGTATTCTTATTTTAGGTTTACAAAAACACAAGTAGAAAGAAGCCTCAAAAATCATAAAGACCTTTGAGGCAAGTCACCTCAGCTTTCAACAGATTGAAATAAAAATTAGGAAACAATACTGTTAAATGCCTTTTATGTGAAATATACAAAATATTCTTTGCTCTCTTTCTGATAGCGGTTTTCTTCACCATTTTCAGAGCTTTATAGTTTGATAGTGAGTCATAACTGTGCTTCAAAAATTAAAAAGCAAATCCTACTAGATTCTTATCAGATAGGTAAGGAATGTATTTTACCAGCTGCAGCATAAATCAGGAACTGTCTACAAACGTCTTCTGTGCAAATCTAGATCCACAGTAATCGGCTCAAATGCAAGCCATTTTTTTCAGAATCACATTTCTTTTAATGAAACACATGTCACAATGCAGTTTATAATATGGATAAGTTTATCATTATTCTACTCAACGACCTACTTTTACAAATATTATCTGACTTGCCTTCTACAAATAAAGTCCATGATCAAACCTATTAAGCTTTGGGACATAAGATGTAATATACATAATCTATGCAAAAATAGTAAAATGTCATTTTAAAATACTGATAATTATAAGTTTATTAAGTTAAAAACTGAGACCCTGACATGGATCTTACTCTGATCCTTTCACATTTAGTGTGTTATTCTCAAGTAATGTTAATATGTTATAAATAAATGTATGCAAACTCTACATTGGTCACTGAAGTGAGAGAGCAAAGAGTAAGTCCTCAAAGGAAGCAGAAATGGTAACCTATGCAAAGGATGTAACAGAAGTCAAAAAACACTTCTGGATAAAAACAGAGCTTCCTAAGGATATTTTTATGTCATTAGACATAAACTCTTTAAAAGTATTTCTACAATAGGAAAGTTGGTTCCATCAAAGCTAATTATTCTGTTCATTGTAAAGACATAATAGTTGGATCTTTCCATAGGCCCAACAAACATTTCCTCTACCATTCATTTCATCTCCAAAGATAAGAATTACAGCCCAATTTTGTATAACTGCTACATGAGGTCACAGAGTTATAGCAAAAAAGAAAGTCACAAATGTAAAAATAATGTCCCTTCTATCATATTCTGCTACTTATTTGTCACTCAGTTATCCTTGTATCTCTGAAGTCCTGGCTTCCAAAGGTTCAGCACGCAGAGCTGGCCTTAGTCTAGTCTACGTCACATGTGAGTGGCTCACAGCTTCACTTTGGGCCCTACCCATGGTGTCCATTCTTATACTATCCAAGTCACGGATATGTATTAAGGACCTCCTCCCTGACAACCAAGACCCCATGATCCATACAAGAAGAGAGAACTCATTTGGAAATTATCTAATTTACAGGAATTCAATTTCTAAATACATCCTATGCTTCAAGAATTTAGAAACTGGGATATCATGTAATAGAAAAATAAACTTCTCTTAGGAAAATAAGAGGTATGAGGTATCTACCACCAACAAGGAAATAAAAAAATTATACTCAGATTTACTAATCTGGATTAAAAAATTATTAATCCAGCTGGGCATGGTGGCCTGTGCCTGCAACCTTAGCACTTTAGGAGGTTGCGGCAGGAGGATCACTTGAGCCCAGGCCTTCCAGACCAGCCTAAGCGACATAGTGAGACCCCATTTCTACAAAAAATTTTAAAAATTAGCTGGGAATCGGAGTACATGCCTGTAGTCCCAGGTACTTGGGAGACTGAGACAGGAGGATTACTTGAGCCTGGAAGACAGAAGCAGTAGTGACCTATTATCATGCCACTGCAATCCATAGTGAGTGACAGAATGAGACCCTGTCTCAATATACATATATAAATCCATCTCTTTTCCCCAATTTATTCATTCATTCACCCATTTGTTCAGCAAAAGTATACAGAGCTACAGTAAGGAAGCAGGTCATGAAAAGGGGAAGTCTGGGATTTGAATTAGGACTGCCTGAGCTTAAATGCAAGCTCCAAAACATACTAGCAGTGTGACAAGATATTTAACTTCTCTGCCCTTCCAATGTTTTCATCTATGAAATAAGAAGACTAACAGCCTTGCCTCAAAAAATAAAAAATTTAAAATATGAGGATATGCCAGGCGAGGTAGTAATCCCAGCACTTTGTGAGGTGGGCAGATTGCTTGGGGCAAGGAGCTCGAGACCAGCCTGGCCAATATGGCCAAACCTGTCTCTACTAAAAATACAAAAATTAGCCAGGCACGGTGGCACATGCCTGTAATCACAGCTACTTGGGAGGCTGAGGCAGAAGAATCGCTTAAACCCAGGAGGCAGAGGCTACAGTGAGCTGAGATTGTGCCACTGCACTCCAGCCTGGGTGACAGAGCGAGACTCTGCCTCAAAAAAAAAAAAAAAAGGATAAACAACACATGTAAAGGACCTAGAAAAGTGTCTGACATTCAGTTTTCTTAAATTATCATTATGAACTAAAAATTCCATCAGATTCTGAAGTTACAGTGATAAAATAAGGCTCCACTGCCCTATCCCTACTGAGGATTACAATCTAAGTGGGACCATGTACTAATCTCAAACCAGTAGTTAATCCTAATCTGAAAGAACTAGGGAGAAAAAGGATTGTCAAACTTCTTTTGGAAATCTAGGACTTAATCCTCCTTTAGTCAGAAACTTCAGGGTCTAATTTAAATGCCTTTTCCACACTTCCAAAAAATCAAAGCTTAAATAGTCATTCGCACTAAATAGCAAATGACAGATCAAAGTACATGCCAGCAATTTCCTTACTATTAATCACTTTTCAGTTCTTATGTTCCTTTAACTCTGCATGGCATATGGTTTTGATGCTCAAAGCCTCTTTGGGAAAACGCAAATTAGTTGGCTTCTAAGATGCGACCCTTTCTTCATCTCCCTCCTGTCCCTCTCATCCACATCCTCAGGATCTGCCTCATCTTACATCTCTACCCCATTTTTCACAGTCTCCCACTTGTACTTTAAACTTCAGCCTTACTCAGCTATTTAAAATGCTCCCAACTCCCAGTGCATTCTCAGGCCCTCACCAAGCTGCTTTCAGTGTCTGCTGATCCTTCCAAGGGCAGCTGAGGGAATGTTCCATTTCACTTCTTCTCCAAGGAGGGTTTGGGGCTCCCTCCAGGCCCTTCTTTTCACCCTCTGTATCCCCCTACTTTTGCCCTTATCCAGTATCCTGATTCTTAAATTACAAGTCAGCTCCTTCATTTGACTATGATGTCTTTGAGGATAGCAATAAAAGCTCTCAATTTGCATTTAATAAATATAAATAAGCATATAAATAAACTTAAATTTGAAAATAGTAAGATCCAGCGTGGCCTGGACTTCATTTATTGAGTGCTCACTATAGACCAGGTTCTCTCTCTATATTAGTATACTTAATCCTCACAAGGTCTGTTTTAAGACGTATCCCTGTTTTGCAGGTGAGCAAACTGAGGCTAAGGAAAAAAAGTAACTTGCCCAAAGTCATACAACTAGAAGGTAACTAAGACAGCACTCAAGCCCACGCAGGCCAGCTCTGAAACCCACAGTTCTGGTCCTGCTCTATACTGACTGCCTCTTTTCCAGCCATAAGTCTGATTAAGCAACAGAACTGGATCTCAACAAGAATGATGATATGTACATCCCTACAGAGCCTCAAAAACAGATTTTTTAAAAAAACTGTCTTTTCTCTCCTATTATTTCACAGGTATGAGCATATAAATACATAGTAGTTACATGAACATGTATTCACGTAAACAGATGCTACTCTCCAGAAAACAAACATGCTTTAATATAAATCCTGCCCAATATCTAACAAATTGAGTATTATCAATGTCAGTAATTAGGAAATAACTATACCACTGATAATAGGGATAAATACTTCATAAATATTTCATAGTGAAAAATAAGATAACCATGAACCAAAATATAACAGACGATATTTCAAAATATGATCATTAATCCTACCTATTACATCTCCCATGATGTTAGCTACAGTCGCCTATGTTCCAACCAAGACGATATATTGAACACTTTGGAGATTTTCTTTTTCAAAACCATTCATATTTGATTCCAAATAATATTCCAAAGGAACTGATATATTGGATGGATCCCAAACACTCCATCTGTTTTTCATTTAGTTGTACCTTAGCAAGGCAGAGAAATGAAGACCCCTTGCTCAAAAATTAATTTCTAGGCAGCGACAGCAGATCATTAAACCGAACTCAGGGCCCTTCTGAGCTTGGTGCTCTGTCAGGCACAGTACCAGGCAGGAGGTACAGCAATGGCTTTCAATCCACAATCCCGATTTCCAGAAAGGCTCAAATGTAGCATCAAAGATCCTGTTAGGCAATGAATAGTCAAACATGGAATAGGTTTAAGAGCTCAAAGAATCCTTGGATCTCAAACCGCTATGTAGAGCCCCAGGGTTAAGTGCTAGTTAAAATGATTCAAATTCAAGTGGGCCTCTCTTTAGCTTTGCTAAATGTCTTCTTTTATAAATTAATAGGTCAATGAGCTTTTTAAAAAATGACTCTCATTAGATGTAAAAGGAGGATTGCAAATGATTAGAATAGTAAATAAAGCACCAGGATTGCAGTATCATGCTTCTTTCAGTGATTTTTTTTAAATTTAATAAATGTTTATTGTGCATCTACGGTATGTTTACATTTCATTCAAAATCAAATAAGACCTCATTTTTGCTGAATTAAAATCTCTTAACAAAAAACAAAACTCTAAAATTATGACTGAAGACCACAAAATAGCATCCGAAATATGATACATAGCAGTATCATCTTTATTTCTTCATTCAGCACCTGTGCTCTGAGCAACTGCTCCAGGTCGGGCACTGTTCTAGGCACTGGGCATTCAGAAAGGAAAAGACAAACTCTGCCTTTACTTATGTAGTTCATTGAAAAAGGCACAGAGCAGACAACCAATTCTTTTAAAAAAATACTATTTAAGATATTTCAAATTGTAATTCCAAGATACAATGGAGGATTGCATTTTCTAGGATTTTCTTCTAAGAAACACAAACCTCACAGTTAAGAGGAAAAAGATATTCTCCTACCGACCCTAAACAGAATTATAGTTTTGGTCCCTGCAAAGGCACAAAATTCTTCTGCAATACAAAGAGTGGAATCTATCCCCAAAAGTAGATATATTTGTAATTCACATCAAATCACATTTGCTTAGACTACAATTAGAGACAAGTTACTGGGTTTGGATTAATGTTATAAAAATTCAGAATCTATGCAGCCCATAAGAACTCACACTCCATTTTTCATAAAACAGCATGTTAATCTCCTCGAGATTATGAGATTGAACTAATATGTCTAAGGATCCTACTTAGCACCTCCAACATGATGCTGCATAAAAACTGGGGATTATTGTTCATACAAATCTGGAGTAATCGGTCCCTATAATACTACTACTAAATAAATACTTTCATAGTACCTTTGCAGCCACATCCTTTGAGGTCACATAGTTGTGTCCCCTGACTTCTATTTGCTCCCCAGGTTTGAAATCTTATACAGAGTAAATAGAAGGCAGAGGACCCAACTATGTGGCCATAATGGATGAAATTAATATGCACTTTAGAAGTTCTCCTTGTTATACCACACAAACCTTCCATACAATTTTATTGTGAAGGAAAGAAGGAAACGAGAATATTTTTAGAAAGTAATCTTGCATTAGCACAGTGCTTTCCAGTTTTATGAAACATTTTCACTCACAAAACTTTGTTTGCCACCAAATTGTTGAACTGTAAGAGTGTACTGTAATGGATTATGCTCTCCTGACATAATACCAAAGAAGCCACAACCTCCCCTCTATTCTTAGTTTCCAATTTTATTTTCTTCAGTGGGCCATTGAGGATATTTGTACCAATATTTTTGGGCATTTCATAACCCATAACTTTGCTATCATAACAACTTGAACTTTCAGATGGGAAAAATGATTGTTGTGTTATATTCTGTCAAGGAAAAAGAAAAAAGCTATCCCAAAAAGACAATTTCAATATCGAAAGCTATTATTCCAGATGTACTCAAATAACCTTAAATTTTCTTATTTCATAATTTAGCTGAAAGCTTCCCAAGAAAAATGACATTGTACTATATGTCCATCTCATAATCCTGTGGGGACTTCTTTTAAAGGAAAATATTTAGGCAACACCACTGAAATCATAGGTCAGCGGTTAGCTTCATGACTCAATTTAACCTAAACACGTAAACACAGCGTACGTTCCAATTTGGAATGATTTTTGAGGTTTACTAGGAACTACTAAATAATATTTTTATTTAATAAGTCCTTTCTCTGTCAACTCTTTGATATAAGAAACCTTAGCAGACCTCCCAGTGAACTTTGGCATTTTGGCTGTGTGTCCAAAAGAACAATCTACCATTACAAAGCCTATTCATGAGTCAAACAGGGTCGTAATCACAATGACGACAGCTCAGCTGACACAACTCTTATAACCTGCAAGTATGGAAGACACGTAAGATTCAAATTACTAAATTACAGATTATTGGTACTAAACATCGATTCTCAAATATAATTCGAAAGATCATTCATACAAGTTTAAACTTTTTAAAATTTAACAGCTTGGGTTGACTTGCTTGTGTCCAACGTTTTATGTCTACCTCTAGCAAAATAATAATAGAAAAACAGTAAAAGTCCATCTAATACTTTCAAGATAAATCCAGGGCTATGACACTGTCTTCAAATTCACAAGATCATTAGTATTCTTTTAAACAAAATTCATCATATTCCCTAAAATAACAACAGCTAAAATCATGAACACTGAGATCATTTTCTTGTAATGATTCTGGCTGGAAGTGTATAAACGGCACGATGTTCGTGCTTTGCGCTAAACATTCATATCTTTGTTTCCACAACAAAGTAAAAAAGGTGGCAGTTAGAGGGAGAGTTAAACAAGAGGTTTCCTGCGAGGGCTTTGTGAAAAGGAAGAGTGTACATTCTATCCCGGCAATGACAAGTGGACCCAGGCCTCCTGAGGTCAGCGCTCCTGGGCACCATAAGGCCCCACTTCGGGAGCCCTTGGGTGCTCCGGGCCCACCTGCCTAGGCGTCCTCTCGGTTAGGGAGGTGCCAGTGCTGTGGTCCCCCGAGGCCAACTGCCCCCCCGACCCCCGGGCTTTTCCGCACCGTGGAGGCCCCCGACACGCGGGGGCGAGCGACCCCCAGCCGGGGCACGCGTTCTGCCGCCGGGACCCGCTCCCGGCGCTGGGCCCGCGCCCCCGGGCGGCCCCGAAACTAGGTCTGGGCAGGCGCTGCAGCGGCCGCCGGGCGCGGCGAGCCCCACTTTCTCCCGGCAGGAAGGGGGGGAGGCCGAGAGCATTTCCTGTTGTGCAGCTGAGCCCAGCGGAGACGTCATTGCATTCATGCTCCCTCGGGTGTCAGCGGACCGGGGGCCAAAGTTCAAGCCGCGTCCAGGGCAGGCAGCGCGCGGCGGGGGCGGGGCGGGCGGCCAGGGCTCCCCTCTGCCGCGGGCGCTCCCGGCCCCTCCGTCCCCGGCCGGCCCTGCGCTGCTACCGGAGGCCAACCCTGGGGCTGCGCGGGGAGGAGCTGCTCTTCCTCCCGGAGGAAACCGAGCTCGCAAGCCCAGCGCTCCCAGCCGCAGACTGCGGGCTGCCGCCCTCCGCCGCCTGGATTTCCCACAGCGGAGGAAATGCGTGCGTTCCAGGTGCTGAGAGCACGCACTGGCAGGGCGCACGTTTCTTAGCTTAATTTTGAACGCAATTTCTCTAAAGATCACCCTTTTTTCCACTAGGATTGTTTCCAAGTCATCAAATGTGAAAATCGCTTAAGTGTTGTTGCAGTTGTTTTCCCCTCGTTTTCTATCTATCTCCATTCCAATTGTGGATTTCGTAAATAACTGTCAGAAGACAGGGAAAGGAACATTTCTGCACTGCAGAGCTCCAGTGAGGAGAAAGTAGGCAAGAAGGCCCCCTGAGACGTTTCTAAAAGCGTATGTGTTTTCACATATGTGTTTTCATTATGAAAACACCCACTGCACAACATATAAACTCCTTTTATTTGTTAGGACCTTAAGTTTTAATATCTTAACTAATACTTTTAAAAATCAGAATCTCTAAAGAATCTGTCAATCTTAACCATTTTAATAGCAAACAAAACCTTTAGCCAGAGTGTTTTAAAATTGAAATTATCTATTCATGTTTCTTAAAGATTTTTAGTTTCCTTTCTTCTAAATTTCCAGCCTTCCATTTAGTTTCAGCCAAAAACCAGGTTATAACCATGCGTAAATCTAGAGAAGCTCTGGCTTATGGTAAATAATGATTAAAAATAAGGCCATAAGGTATTTTATAATCATTTTGAAATAAAAAACTGAGATAGTTTAATTTCAGCGTATGCAGTTTGAGATAGATCATCAACTACAAAACAAATTGTAGATTCTGTTCTTCTCGTGGTAAACAAATGTTACAGATATTTTATTGTGTCAACATCTCTAACATTTGAACTAAGCAATGTTTCATACCAGGACATGAGTTAAAATAATTAATTCTGTGGACCTGGGGTGATCATGATGTGTCAATGTAGGCTCTTGGATTATAACAGACGTACTACTATAGAGCAAGACAGACTTCCATAATGTGTGTATGTGGCGACAGGAAGTACATGGGAAATCTCTGTATCTTCCCCTGAATTTTGTTGTGAAGCTAAAACTACCCTAAAAATATAAGTGCTATTTTTAAACATACGTTTAGGGTTTTATAGGTATCATGATACTTAAAATGTGCACTGCATTTTAACCTATGAATTCACAAGTAAATGAATCTTAAGAATTGGCACAGAAAACATCTCAATGTTTTTGTGAAGTTCATCCTCGGTTCTACTGCTTCTTGATAAACAAGTTTCATTTTTAGAAGGTTACTGAAATTTTTTTATATGGTAAAGGTACACCAAAGACTTTACAATTTCATATATGTTACCTGTCCTGTCCAGTCATACACTATTTCAGGCAACATTAAAAGTAACTTAGGTTTCTCTACTTAGAGTGATGCAAAGCCCTTCGGTAATATTCTGTTGTCTTATTTCCTAAACATCTGAGTAATAAGACTTTATCACGATACCTTAAATTTGCGTAGTACATTAGAGTTTGCCATTTACTTCACATATATATATTTCTAACACCATTTTTTCAAGAAATAGGCTCAGGGAATTGAAATCTCCACTCAGTTCAGGACTAGCATAGCTATGGGAACCTCAGAGTGGCTCCTTTCCATTTGCTGAAAAGCAATCCCAGACTCCTCCCATTCTCAGACTCCTTATTCCTAACTGTAACCACTTCTTTACTTCCCAGTGGCCAGTGCCCCTGAGTGTGAGTGCTGAGAGGGGCCTACAAAAAATCTAATCACATCCAACTGCTTTATTTACTTGGCTTCCCAAACTGTATCAAAGGATTCTAGACTGAAAATGTGATTCCAGTGTATTCGATCCTAGGAAATACTGCAGTGGATGTCTGCTTCCTGAGTGATCCTACAACAGCTTTTTTTTTTTGGTGTCTTTTCCCCTCATATCAATCGTTCTTTCATCAATTAAATCTCTGCAGCAATTCTTGTGTTTTTTTAATATGAACATACTTATACTTGTTCCTTGGAATCATCTGTCAATGGTATACAATGAACACTCCCCAAGCTGCATGTGACTGCCCAGATACTGTCTATGCTCAGTGAAGATTTTATTCAAAATTCACGCTGTCTGGTCTATACTTAATTGCTGCTGATGACACTTGGAAAGGACAGAGGGAAGACTAAAAATGTTTTATTTTATAATCATAATTACAGACTAAATAAAATCAGTATTACCAGAAATTTAGTATAGATGGAGGATGTAAAGATCAGTATGACAACAGTAAGTTAGATTAACTCGTGAATAAATACACAACTGAAAATAGAAACCAGAACATAAAAAACAGCAGTTCTTCAGGTTCCTGGTGCTATTGTCAAAGGCACCTCTTTTACACCATGAAAGAGAACAAATAACTGTGAGAATAAAAGGAAGTTTTGCGGGATAACGTATTTTACACTTTCTCTTTAGAAAACCATTAAAATGCTCCAATTTTGTTGCTTAAAGTACATCATGAAGGTGCACAATTCCAACATAATAAGATATATTACTCATACAATGAAAAGGATTAAGACCTGAAGTTTTCCAAACAAACCCTTTTAAAACTCACTGTTTCATTCAGGATTGGTTTCATTTAAATATGTCGTCAGAATATGTAAGAAACAGTAAGTTGTTACCATAATGTTTGACTTTCCATACTTCTGAGATCCAAGTTCTCCACCTCGAGTCTCCACATTTTCATAGTCTTTGATATGGCCAGATTGTATCCAACAGGCTGACTTGTTTCACAAACTGGCCTCCTCTCTAAAAATATTCAGAAGGGCATACTACATGTTCCTTCTTCTCTAGCAAAATCCAAATTGAAAATCCTTCTCAAATGAGCTTTCACCAATCATTTGTTGTTTTTCCAGAAAACCGACTCCCACGAAATGCGATGACAAAATCAGGACTCTCTTCTTTCTGAGATCCACATCCTATTTCCATTACACAGTGAGCAACTGTGTTGTTCCTCTAGAACCTGTACTTTCCCAAATCAGAGCCCAGCTCAAAATTAAATAGCTGAAGTGAAAGGAAGGGAGCTCACTGAGTGAACAGATATATACAAGAATGAAGAGAGAAGTGAATCACACACACATACACACTCTCATGAGCACAGAAGAATGAATGAACCTTTCATGAAAAACCTACCTACCTACTTGCTTCAGAATCTTTGGTTCTAACAGGACCCTTTTCTACTTTGATATCTCCAGGCTCAGTGGTTTTATTTTTCTTACAAACTACCCATAAAACTATAACCTCTCTTTATAAGTGGCCTTCAGCACAAATTACCAGTGCCTCAATCCCTTCAAGGCTAGATAACTAAACAAAGTACAGACCCTGTAACTGAGACAGTCCCAAGACCTGCAGGTGGTTCCAGGATTATTCGTTCACTCCTCTGGACGATAACAAGATGTATCATCACCTCGTAACTTTCATGCTCTAGGTAAAAGTCAATAAAGTTTTAGATGGAAATATATTTACATAGTACTCTAATGTTTAAAAATATATCTCCTTGTTCAACCTCCATCTATATTAAGTACTTCAGAAGAGACCCTCAATAAAATCTAAATAATAGTAAGTACTCAGATGGCCTATAATCAAGCATGTTATTGAAACACCAGTGTCCCCACATGAATTCAAGTGAAACAAAATTAATTAACTATATTTTTTATTACAACACAGTATTCTTCTAGTCTCTCCTAGTAACTCACAAAGTCCTATGTACTTCTCCAGAGACTAAAAGTGCGACTAGAGCTAAATCTAAAATGTATTTATTTCCATAATGATTAAAAAAGAAGTTCCAAAATCAAAGTACACACACAGGAAACAATAACTTTTGTTTTGGCAACATAAAATTATTAACTCTCAACTATCTTTTAATATATCACTTGGGCATATATGTCCACTTATTCTCTCAAATATGTGACCATTTAAATATTCCTTCTTTCCTTTTCATCATGTGGAGTAAGTCATCTGCGCAGACAAATTAAGAGAGTTTCCCCATAGGCACTAAATACAGTCTAGATTTCAAGTAGTATATATTTTTTTTAATTGTTGGTAAGATGCAACAAAACTCTTTGCATACTGTTAGGCTCTGTATAGACAACAGTCTTACAAGCAGTATAAATGCGTGCAAGTACTTCCCAATATTCTACATCCCCATTTTTAATTAACAGAAAAATATAAATTGATGAAAAGGTTAATTCATACTAAAATGACAATCATTTGAGCTCAGCCTAGTATCAGTACTGCATGTCAATTATATTGCCAAAAAGTAGGAAGTAGGAAAGGTATGTGTCACCGGCACAGGTGTGAATATAACAAGACATCTAACAGCAAAACACTTGCTTTACCTTTATAATTAAAGTCATCATCCTTCAGTTTGCTGGGTTTCTAGGACACTGGCAGTATATAAAAATAATATGCCCATTCAAAGCAAACATGTCTTACATGCAAACTGCATATACTCCCTGCTACTCATAAATGCAATTGAATTTTCTGCATAGAAATTTTCACATAATTATCTTTTATCTGTTTGTTTCATTTCATTAAATTGTGTATGTAGTTACAGAACTGTTCAATTCAGGGACCAAATTCTTAATGGGGGTAGACTACATGCACCGTTATCTATCGTTTTAAGCCCAAATCCCTTAAACTGGAATATGAGTCCTTAGACCACATATCCCAATCTCCCTAACTTTCTCACCAACATTCACTTAATACACATTTTATGCTTCCCTCAAATGAGATGCTTCTCTGAAAATACTCTTGACACTTTCCCATACTGGTATGTGTGCCCCAGATACAGCATTTCCTTTTGCTATGAAACCTCTCCTGAGTCCTCAGCCAGGGCTGACGCTGTGCCTTCTCAGTAGTTCATACGTGACTCTCTCATGGAACTTAACCTGCTTCTTTTAATTACTGCTTCCCTTACATCATTCTTTTCCTCAATATGGTAGATTATAAAAGTTCTGATGATGAGAATAGTGACTCTTCTTTATATTTTACATTCTACTTACATTTATATTCTATGTATATTTATACTCTACTTCATATTCCCATATATCTTGCACATACCAGCATCTCAAGAATTACATTTGTTAAAATCAATTTGCATTACATTATTATACATTCCAACTCTGTTCTAGTTATACTACATAAAAAGTCTCAGCAAGCATGGCTAGTCCTTTTCTGTAAAACGTTTCTAAGCCAGTTGGTAAGAGGCTGTCTTCTGGAAAGTAAATGGTAATAAGCAATTCACTTTTGAGGAGTTATCCAAAAAAAAAAAAAAAAAAAAACAGCCTGGAGTAAATTTCAGACATGAACAACCTGATGCCTGGGAAATTAATAAAATAAAAATGAAAACAACATCCTATGAGGTCTAGTTGAAGGAAATGGGATTATTTAGCCTGGAGAAAAGAATACTTAAGGTGAACAAGATTGCTATCTTTAAATAACCGTAGGATTGTCATGCAAGACAATGAGTAAACTTGTTCTAGATAGCTGTAGAGGGCTCAACTGCTGGTAACTAAAAGTGTCCAAGAACAGAATAGGCCTTCCTAAGAAATAAAAAGGTGTTTAAGTACAGACTGAATGCAAGCAGTCCTTGGTGATTTGCCCTGAGTGATTTCTCGCTCAGTTAGAGATTAAATGATGCCGCCAACAGTTTTATCTAATCCTGTAATTCTGTAAGAAACTTTACATTGCAAAGTGTCCTGCCAACCGTTGACAAACCAAAACTGAGCCATCAGATCCTACACCTAAGAAAATTAATCAGCATATTTAAATTAGGCACTTTAAGAGATACCCCAAATAAGGCATCATTGCAGTACCATAGATTATATCATAGTGAAAGGAAGAAGTAAAATTTCTCACAAAAAGCTCACCTGGGACTGATGATACAGTCTGCTCAAAACCAAAAGCTGACCCGTCGGGAAGAAAGCACTGGGAAAAAGTTGCACCAAATAAGGAGGCCGTCACTTGTATGTTCCAAAAGAACCTCAGAATTTCATCTCTTCATGCCTGCTCATTCACTACCTCATGTTTTTAGAAACACTTACATGTCAAATACAAATAAGAATAGTAGCTTGATGTATACAACTGATGGTATACTGTAAAAATTTGAAATGAAATTTAAACCAAATCAATTTGGCTCAAAGGAGATTTAAAAATGTTAGATATACTATTTGGCAATGTCTGATTTTACAACTATAAGAAGGGTTAGTGTGACAATAGCAGGCTTCAAAGCCATGGCAATTTTGTGATTAATTTCAAAATATCTGCTGTTTGCTTCCTACTGCTCTCATCCTACACAGCCCATAACAATATAGGAAAAGAGGAACTATCAGGATACTTTCTCCACAATATAAATTCCTGGGATTATTTGTGAAGATGTACAATTTTTCCAGATGGCTACTAATACCCATCATGACCATTTTCAGACATCGTTAGGTTTCACATTAGCAAACTCCCACCAAACATTGCCATAAACCAACGATGACTGAACAGACTTGGACTTTGTCCATCAGAAAATTCAATTTCCACACTCAGTGTCTAATTATTTGTTATATTCTATACTGTCGGGTTATTATTTTAAGAGGCCATTTAGAATATTCTCATCCACTTGACCCATTTTAAAAGTTACACTTGATTGAAGTTGGGCACCAAGTTTATCACGAATAGTACTGAGGTCATTCGAACAAGTAAACAGATTAAAAATCCAAAAACAAATGTCTTTAGATCCCTTTTCTTTTGTTTGAACGCGGGTATAACGATCTGAATACTTCATGACACAAGTGCATTAGTGACCTACACAAAATTTAAATCCATCAGGAGATATTATAACAAGCTATGGAACTGCTGACCATTATCTTTCTGAAAACAATTACATAGGCCTGTAATAAATTGCATCAATATCAGTCAATTATCTCAACAACACTCTACTAACCCTTGTCACCAATGTATTGCTGTGTATCAGATTTTTTTTCAACAAATGAATTATTCTCAAAGCTTAAGTGTTGCTTCACACACTAAAAATAGCCACTCCAATTCTCTTGTGTTACCCCGCTCTATTCCCAGGAGGCAGAGCAGCGCTATAAACAATGCTTCATTTTTACAGATGAAGAAATAATGAAATATAACAGAGGTGCAGCCCCTTGGCCTGAATCATTTTGAGAATCAATAATAAGGCAAGCAATCAACTAGTGGGGTCAGAGTTTTGAGTCACCCATTCTGGTGTTCTCTAGAACCCCAGTGAAGGCTCTAATAAGCACAGCCTCACAAGAGCAGAAAAGAGATCTGAAATCCTCATTTTACCCAAAAAGGCTACATCTCTAAATCTCTCCCAACATAAACTTTGACACATGACTACTGACAAGAAAATAAATTGAATTTTTATAACCCTGGATTTGTCCCTGGCTTAGAGAAAGTGAATTTATTAAAAATGTAAGCATCAGCAGAAGAAAAAAAGTTTGATAAGTGTTCCATGGATAATTAGAAGCTGAACTTCTCATGACCTATCCATAAAGTGCTGGACCAGCCATCAAGACCATCCCAGGGGACACTGCTGAGTTGCAAAGACAGAGACTTTCACCACTTGCTTTGCATGAAAGGAAACCATTTCACCCCAGCCTTTCCTCCTCCATTTGTCTCTGCCTACCTGGGCCAAGGGTGTGTAGTGGGAGAAAGGAATACACTCTCTCTTTTACACCTAATTTATCCAAACACGCACACCAAGAAAGAATGCATCCTCAAACCCCACACTCAGGAGCAACAGCCACCTTCACACAGCATCCTTCTTAGAGCACCCTGAACAAAATATAGTTTTTTTAAAAAAAAGACTGTCCTAGATGGAAGAATCCCAGTTCAATTATAAACTTCTCTATCCAACTGCAGGGAGAAAAATGAGTCATGAAGGTCCTATTTGATCACTTGCTGCAAAAACAAATGGGAAGTTTAGAGCCTGGGGAGTCCTGAACTATTGGTTTAAGAGATGTTTGGGATTGCTGGATGGACACATGGAGGTACTTGTTTTCCAGAGAACATTAAAATTGAATGTGCCAAGAAGCACTTAAAAGTGCACAGACAGGCTGGACACAGTGGCTCATGCCTGTAATCCTAGCACTTTGGGAAGCTGAGGCTGGTGGATGGCTTGAGCCCAGGAGTTGAAGACCAGCCTGGGCAACATGGCAAAACCCTGCCTCCGCACAAAGTACAAAAATTAGCTGAGGATGGTGGCAGGTGCCTGTAGTCCCAGCTACTTCGGAGGTTGAAGTGGGAGGCTGAAGTGGGAGGATCATTTGAGCCCAGGAGTTGGAGATTGCAGTGAGCCCAGACTGCACCACTGCATTCCAGCAGGGATGACAGAGTGAGACCCTGTCTCAAAACAATAATAATAATAAAATAAAGGTGCACAAACTGATGAACTCTGGCTGATGGCACAAGGACTAGACAGGACTTGAGCTCCTGGAGAATCCTTCATCTGGTTCTGACGGCCCCCTCTTGCAATGTGGCAGGTGTTTTTCCTTACCATTTGGACAGTAAGCTTCTTAAGAATTATGACTTTAAACATTCACTAAATATCAACTGTATGCCCAGCACATGCCATACACTGTATCGAGCACATTTTTGTGAAAGTGAAACCATCCAAGGCCACTAGAAATTTTATAGCAAAAATTATCAGTTAAAAGATGAATAATTCATTTAAACAAGATTAAAAATATAAATTCCGAATATAATTTGTGTAACTACTTCACATTAGCAAGCTTATAAATGCATTTAACAATAGAATGTGTCACAAAAATTAGCCTTGCATGGTGGTGTGAGCCCGCAGTCCCAGCTACTCAGGGGACTGAGGCGGGAGGATCATTTGAGCCCAGGAGGTCGAGGCGGCAGTGAGCCGTAATCGTGCCCCTGCACTCCAGCCTGGGTGACAGAGCAAGAATCTGTCTCAAGAAAAAACAAAAGGATGTGTCATTTGTAAACCATTTTTTTTTCTTGCTCTTAAAAAAAAAACAGCCAGCACCTAATTCTGCTAATTCTACAGGTATGAAGGGCCATAATGCTGAATCATAAAAATAAACTTAAAAAAAAAAAGAGTGCTATAATATTTAGGTGTCAAAAACTACCTTACTATGAAATATGTGTACATATATACACATATGTATAAAATAAATGGGGTATTTCATTCGTGATTTAATAAGTCTTACAATGTTTCTTTAACTGTTATTTGGATTAAGAGAGACCACCATAAAAGCAGAGATTCCTGTAAACACTGAAAAGTAATATAGTGACTGAATTTGCCATAAAAAGTTTCTAAATTAGTCTACTAGAATGCAAACTCCATGAAGACAGGGAATTTTTTTTTTCTACTACTTTTGTCTATTGCTGGATCTCCACTATCTAGAACAGCACCTTTCCCAGAGCAGGTGCTTAATAAATCTCTGTTGAATTAATAATTTTTTTAAATTAAAGTCAACAGTCCTGTGAAAACCCAAGTTGTGTCTCTTAAGTAGGCCCAAGGCCTCACGAATTATCAATGGTCCTCTGGTTCTTGCAATTTACAAAGAAGTTCACGTTGGGTAATTCAGGCCCCAAAAGCTATTTTTAGAGCAAAAACTTCAGAATGATTTCCACATAGAACCAGAGAATTTAATTCACTTCATTGGTATAGCACTGACTGAGCTCAGTGAGAAATACCCCAGATTATCATTGATGTTTCCGTTTGTTAACTGCTGAATGTGAAACCATGTCATTTCTAACATGGTTTCTTAAACCTTTTCATGCAAGAGTTTAATGAACGGTTGAAAATATCTTAAAGTTCTACTGTCACAACAATTTGAATTGTCCTGTGTTTTTCTTAGGTCTAACCCTTGTTAATAATAACCCATAGCTACCAGGTACTAAATGTTTACTAGGTGCTCATTGAGATGGGTGCACACATTGTCATAAAAATTTCACAATGACCCTTGAACGGGTATTATCCTCATTTTGTACCTCAGGGAGGTTAAGTAGCTTACTCAAATTCCCCCAGGTGGTGGTAGAGCTGGAATTTGCCCTATTCTGTCTGACTTCAAATCCTGGTTCTTTGGGCTACCTGTGGACTCCCTGTTTTCCAATATCCTACTAATGGGAAACACTGTGCTAAGTGATAAATATACAGTAGTTGGAATTTTACAATATTTGGAATAATTTTTATGTGTAAACAACTGCTTATGCTTCATGAAAAGGTAAAAAGACCAAGCATTTTCAGAGCCAAAGAACCCTGAGTTCAAATCCTGCTTCACCAAAGCAGAATTTGACTATCAAAGCATCCTTGCAAAATCCTTTCTGAATGTAAGTTTCTTTAAGTGTACACATAGAGATAAAAAACCAGATCTTCTCAGGATGGTTGTGAGGGCTACGGGATGGAACGTGGGGAGAAAGCTTGGGTGGAGGCTGGCACAGGTGAGTGCTCTTTAAGCCTAGATTGTCTTCCTTCTAATGGATTTGCTAAATTGGCACTGTGCTGATTTTTTTAAGTGTTTAGTTCATCCTTGTAATACCATAATTAGAGAATATAATGACATTGCATTCTCTACAACTACAAAGTAGAATTTATAAACTGATAGAATATGAGTTGGAAGAAGCTTCAGGAGCCATCTGTTCCAATCTCTTCCATTTCCAAATGAGGTCCAAAGAGCTTCGATGACTTGTTTCCAAGTTTTCACAGAAAGTTAATTGCAAAGACAGGACTAGATCTTGCGTCCCTCCCACCCCCACTCCCGCCATACCCTCAGCTTTTGCTTCACATTACACAGGCATGGCAACGCATGTAATTTGCTAACAATTAAGCAGTATAAAATAACCTCAATTTAATTGCATCCAATTAACAAGCCAAATTAGTGCTTCATATGTACACTATTAAACTAGTTGTCTGGCTTCCAAAAGAAATAAAACACTGTTTCAAATAAATCTAGCATTTTAGTGAACAAAGCTACTTACAATTTAAATCACCTTTCCTATAATCTTCTTTAAATGGAATTAGACATTAATCTCCATTTTAAAAGAAATATTTTCTGCAACTATCAGGATGAGAATTCATGCTGTATTTAAGTAGCAAAATGTTATCTCTCACAAAACATGGTTCTCTATGATTTGTATGTGTGTGTGTGCATACATGCATACATGTACACATATGCACACTGACAGATCCCTAATCAAACAGAAATGAAGGTGTGTCTACATTTACCTACTGCCCTAGTTTCAAAAGTCCCACCCTTTTTCCTAGGCTTCTGAACTCAACAGAATATGCCACAATGCAAATAATAAGAGCTTCGATGATCTCCGGCTTTTTTTTACAGAGAAAATGAAACCATTAAATAAATCTCTGCCAAACAAAACACTGCATTTCAAATACTCTGCACTATATTGTTTCCAGTATTGTCATGATTTAGATACAGCTGGGTATCAATTAAAAAGCAGTATTCTAATTAACCACGGAATGAATCACTGGTCCATTCCTTATATATGTATACCTAAAAATATAATTATCTTATAATTTTAAGTATAAACATGTCTGTAAGTTGGTGTTTGATGGTCAGCTTTCACTACTAATATTTATAAATGTATTCCTGAATAAAAATAGTTATACTAGGTTAAAATAAAATGCAATACTTTTAACGTTGTACCAATTGACAGCCTGTCATACACATTTAGCCATGTTTAACTAAATATTTTAATCATTATTGTCACTATTTTCTAGGGTACTTTTAAACACATCAATTAACAGGATAAAAGAATTCATATTATCTGTCAATAGGGGCAACTTTCATTACTTCCCTTTAGGATATTCTGGCAATCTAGCTGTCTCCTTGCCACCAAGATATTCATCTTATATGCCCTTATCAGCTTTCTGAAACACCCACTTTATAGCATCACTTCTCTGCTCAAAAACCTTCAGTGATGTCCAGCTTTCTCTGCAGGTCTTCGAGGCACCACAAGATCGGGACCTGTGTGCCTTTCCAGGCTCCCAACTCCTCCTCTCCCTGGCACTATCCCTCTCCCCTCCCATTCCAGGTCACAGTATATGGAACTCCTGCCTCCCTTCCTCACTTAACAAAATTCTACTTAACATTCAAGGCCCCCAGTAAAAAAAAGAATTACCTCTTCCCAATAGAACCCTCTAATCTTTCCAGCAGGAAAAAATCCTGCTTCCATTTATACTCTACTCGCAATTGCAAGTGTTAATAAAGTTTACTATAAGGCACGCCTCTTCTAGATTGTAAAATGTTTGAAGTTGGAAATCATCATCCTTTTATCTCCGTTACTCATTCTGACTCTCAGTCTGACTGCAGAGCCCAAGCTTGGAACTACTGCATAAAATAGACTCTTTTTGTCACCTAAATTGAATTTCCTACATTACGTAGATTATAAAACAGAAAAAAAAAGTAATCAAATGATGCAGTGGATAAAATAAAGGAAAATGACTTTCACTGACCTGTTTCTACTCTTTTGCTTCATACTTACATGTCACACAGACCCCTAATCACATGGAAAGTAAGAAATCAGATCTAAATTTCTCCAAAGACCCTGATATTTGCAATCATGAGGAGAAATTATTGGGATAATTGAATGTTTCAGTCCTTTGCTAGTTGTTTGAAAACATATAGATCCAGCTCACACAGGGCTCCAAAGATTAATTGGTTACTTCACACAGGGACCTTGTAAAGACTTCTGAATTGGTAGTTATTTATTAATTGAATCAATGATGCTGGCCATTTTTTGTTAACTGGAGTGCCAAGTAAGTATTTTTAGAACTTAAATTCTTTGTTATTAAAAAAAATCTGCAAATAATAATAGTTAATCTACACATAAGTCCTTCAAACTGAAGTCATTACACATAGAGTCATTAAAAATTTCCAGGTGCTCCAAGACAACTGTGGAAGCACTGGGAAGAGACAGGTTTTATGCACAAGGTTCTTTCAACTTCAAGCCTCTGCCTTCCCATGGATCAGTCTGTAACATGGTGATTTGGAGGGTCACCATGTGTCCTGATTTGCCAAAAGCAGTCCTCACATGTGCCAGGTTGGATAATCAGTCCTGTGGTCAACCTTCCTTCAAGGCCCCACATTACCTTTCTCTTGTTATCAGCCCCACTGGCTTGTTTCCAACTTCTGGAAAGGAGTTCCTTCTGTGGTTTGGGTCATTATTATACCCTGGGTATCTAGCACAAGGTCTACTCTACAGGAAATACTTGTTGAACGACTAAAAGAGTGAATTGCATTGACCAATAACAATAGGGCACCAGTCGTAGTACTCTGGAGAGAGGATTATGATTATACGTGAGTGACAAGTCAAAAAGGTTGGCTCTCGATGCTTCCTGAACTTACTTCTATCACACTATGACCCAGAAGTGGCCAGGCAGACCCCCTCTGCTTTCTGCCTAGAATCACCCTCAGGCACGCAAACATCATATTCATCTCTTCTCTCCAAAGCTCTTTCTTAAATAGATCTAAACAATTAGATATCCAATTTTAAGCTGGTTGGAAATCTAAAGTTATAGACACTTGTAGAATAGAGCACATGTCATAGATAATACCTCAAATGATGAGTAATGGGAGCGTATATTAAGATAGCACAAATTCAGCCCAACTATCAGGCATTTCTGATTCTATTCTAAATGCAGTCATGAAGCCAGTTTAGGCCTGTGTCTATCTAATGTTGATATGCATGATCCATCTCAGAGAAGCCAAAGATTGAACAGACCAAGAAAGCTATGTTATCATCTTTTGCACAATGATTTTGGAGTTGTGACACAATAATAAAGGGCTAAAATATTTTCCCAAATTAGTTTATGGCAGCTCATAGCTACAAATACTGGTTTACAACCTCTTTTTCATAAGCATTGCCATAAATATCATACAGAAAACAATGCTTTTGATTGTGACCAAACACCAGGAACAAAGAGAAAATATTATTTCTCATACAATTACTTTAAAATAAGCATGATTTTATTTTCATTAAGTTTTCCTATTTTCCTTTCATTCTCTGGGTTCATCCACAGCTTCTAACACTGTAAATCCTACAGGTTTTACAGTACAGACCTTACCTGAATATTCACTAAACTTTAGCTCCATATTAATAAGGACTCTGCCTGAATGGTTCAAGCAAATCCATACACTCTGGATGGTTTGAAGTTCCTTATGAAACTTGAATTGCATCAAGTTGAGTTAGAAACTTCCTCTGCTCCTTTGTAAAATATCATTTTAAAAGTTGTAACAGTTAAATACCAAGTTTTAGCCAAAATATGAATTCATGATGAATTCACACATGAACTGGAAGCATATCATTAAAATTTTCAAGTAGATATTTAAACTGTGAACCATTTCTTCACCTACAGAACTAATGTATAGACAGAGTTCTACTGATGCTGATCACATACCACAATGTGAAAACAATGTTTATTTTTAACAAATAGAAGATAAGCAGCCTGTGTGATCCTCAGCCATACATCCACTTCACTTTTCCCACATCAGTTACTGAATTACTTTACATCCTAATGGGTTATACTTTCAATCATGCAAACTAACATTTTCTATCACTCTGTAAAACTACTTTTCCTATGTGAAGCTTTCAAATGGACTTCAGCTAATTACTGTTGGTAATTTAAAAACAAACTCAACACAAATGGCATACTTGTTATAATTCAAAAACTGAAACCCAACAGCAGCATACAACACAGAGTTATTTGTTATTGCTGCTGTTAAAATGAGCCCTGCTTTGAAAAAAAATGGCATATTTCGGAATAAGGTTTTTCATTTTAAATTAAATCAGTATAAAAGAGTTAACCTGATTTTCTGAATAGTGACAAAGTGCCAAAAGTTCAAGCAGACACATGCACCACTATACCACAAGGAACGTCTCCATATATACTGTCCTCTGTCTTGTTTTCATGGTAACAAGAACATTCACAAACATATCCCATGCAAAGGAGCCTGATCAATCAAAATATTCTGCTAGTTAAGTTTTCAATGTTATCAAAAGAGCATTATTTTCCTATGTGATGATATACACATAGTAAATTTTTCACATTCCATGTTTAATAGGAATATACAAATGTTTTATGTACTTCAGCGGTATTTTACCAAACACCTCTACAAGGATCTAACCAATTAAAAATCAGTTAGATCTTAAATTTGTAAGATCATTAATATACCACCATTCCCAAAATTGTCCCCAAATCAATCACACATCAATTTATTCTTAAATATCCTTGTATAAATATAAGCCATCTCTAATAGCCGCATAGAATACAATCACTGTAACAGACATACAGATGCCAATAAGCAAATGTTTTATACCCGACCTAATCTCCACGAAAGAAATTGTCTCAGACAATGTTCAAAAGATCCATCATTGTAATGTAATACTTTTCTGTATATAAGAAATACATTGCATGTTTCAAACCTAGTGGTCAAAAGGGATTATGACACTTGAAACAAACACACTATCAAGTAAATGCTGGTAAATCCCTTTCAGCTCACAATGAAAATATACAGTTGTCATCTGGTACCATGACTCCTTAGGGTTCCACAGGTAATTTTCTCTTAATAATGAAAATGATACTCATTTTACTCACAGAAAGGGCATTTCTGTTCTGATAAGCTATGTGGCCTATACCCTAAAATTCAAACCAATCTACTCATTCCACAATCTACTTTGTTAAAAATCTGCTTTTGGCACACTTATAAGGTGAAAAAGCAATGAGGCATTTGCTACATATGTAGCAAACATAAGTGTAAATATTTAAAATAACTTGATTTGCTCAAGGACAAACATCACCAAATATTACTGTATCACTGGAGGAAACGTTTCTAATAAAGTTAAATGGCCTTTTTCTAGGAGGACAGATCATTGCAAATTTAATTAAAATGGATCTTATTAATATTTCAAGTAATTTCTGGGCTTGATTATGCACTACAAAAGAAACAACTGTACTGAAGAGAAAAATCAATAGCCCTTGACTAGGGCTCTGGGTATGCTAGAAGAACACAGTTCTCTTGTGAATTATTAAGGTCTAGCCTTAAGGTTGGGGGCAAGTACCAATATTCATTTGGGGGCAAATTGAGTTATTTTAAAAATGGCAGAAAAGGAAGGAGAAAAATCAGTTCAAATTTTCCATTATAATAAAAGTACAGGAAACAAGCCTTTCTATATCATTTTAGGCCTAAGTAACTGCAGAGAATAGGGTTTTGCAATATCAGCTGCACGCACAGCTTCCTATGTGAATGCTAAGCCATTACAGGTGTCCTAAGGCCTCCAGTGAAACCTATTACCAACAGATTCCTCCGGTCTCCTCCAAGCCATCCCCAGTGCCCCTTATCCGCCCACAAATTATTGCTCCTCTCCTCCAAGCGTCTTGATTAAGGACCCGCTCTCTTCTCTGTACTCCCGAGGTTAAAGTGCCCCCCCGTTCTTTTGGCGTAGCAGGTTACAAGCTTTCCCGTTAGGGAGACTAGTGCCTGCAGTCCTTTTTAGTTAGATGCTTTTAAGTCAGAGATGAGAGGAGCCACTTGAAGAAACCCTCCTTCCCTTCTTCCTTTCCCCCACTGGGAACCAGGTCCCTGAAGGACAACACCCAGGGACGCTTCCTGACCTTCTATCACCTCACGCAATTTGGGCTTGGAGGGTTGGGGTCGCATTTTCTCGTGTCCTCTGCTGCACTGGATGTGTTATGTAAGAGAGACAGAACGCGGGAGGCACATGCGTATAAAGCGCACCGATCTGTGATAACAGCTGGGGTAGCAGAGCTGATCTGGAGTCCACCCCCTACCAAATACGACAGACCCCACACTGCACATCAGCACCCCCTCCCCCACCCTCGCACATACACGCGCGCGCGCACACATACACACACACCCAGAGCAATGTTTTCCTGTCTCACCCCTACCAGTACCAGAGGCACAGAATGGAAAGGCGGGGGGTGGGGGTGAAAGGAGGTGAAAGAGGAGGAGGAGCAGCAGCAGCACATCTGCTTTGATAGCAGCCAGCAGTGCAGCCGCGGCACAGAGCCCCTCGTTAACCCCCTTCCTGTGGCTGCACCACGTCATGGAACATTCCCGGAACGGGCCAACGTTCCACCCACTTCAGGGAACAGACATAAAGGCGCGGACCCAGCTCCCCACAGTGCACAGCCCAAACACACATGTCCCTTCCCGATCCCCGGCCAGACTCACAGACAAACATGCATGCAAACCGCCCCCACCAGTCTCCAAGCGCCCGGGTCCAGCCGGCAGCGGCCAGAGCCGCTCTGCGGCCGTTGCACCCGCAAGGAGAGGGCGCCTCCGCCTGAACCTTCCATCGAGACAGTCCCCTCCTTCCTCGCTTCCTTCCTTCGCTCCTTCCTTCCTTCCTTGCCCGGGAGGTAAAAGGAGTCACTGAAATGCCCGGAGCCAGCGCCTTCCCTGCGCTCGCTCGGCCGCAGGCCGGCGGCCCGGGCCTCGCGCCGCCCGCCCGCGCCGCGCGCCGCGGCCCCCTCCCCCGCTACCTGACAGCGGGCCGCCGCCGGCCGCCGCAGCCGCAGCGGTGGCCGGGCCGTGCGCGCCGGTGCACGTCGCTCATTAGTAAGCAGGCACATTCCTGCCTCCAGCGCTCCCGCGCGGCCCCCTCCCCCCAGGACATTACGCAAAGCAGCCTCCCCTCATCTGCATAGATCCTCGGCCAGGGTATTCCCCGCATTTCCCCACGCGCCCGACCCCCCTCCCGCGGTCTCCCCATCCCCGCCCCCTCCGACCCTCACCCTCCGGCCACCAGGAAGGGGCTGGGGGCGCGCGCGGGGAAGCCGGGGACGGAGTTCGGCGGCGGCGATTCCAGTGTGAAGTGAAACAAGCTCCCAGCGCCGAAGGAGGCAGGAAAAACCCAGCGCCCAGGCCACTTACCGAGCCGAGGAGGGACCTAGATTCCCGCCGCTCCGCTCTCCCAGTGGCCGGTCCGCCCTCCGCGCACCCCGAGGCTGCACCCAGCACCCCACAGGCGAGACGTGGAGGAACACTGTGAACGAGCCGGGAGACCCTCCAAGTTCCTCCGGGCTCCGGGGAGCGTCAAGGTCCAGGACACAACTTGGCAAAGACTTGTGCCACAGTCACCGAAGATGTTTGTGCGGAGACCCTCCTCCGGGGAGCGACGGCGCTCAGCTGCGCCCCGCTCTCCTCCTCTCCACCCCCTCACCTCCAGCCCGCCTCCCGCCGGCCGCCCGCCTACGGGCCGCGAGCCCCTCGGGCGGCTGTCAGCTCCCAGCCACCGCCGGGTGACAGGGGCGGGAGGAGGGCGAGACGCGGCGGCCCGAGCCCGAGAGGGCGAGGGGGATCCTCGCAGCCGCGGCGGCCGCTCACCTGGAAAGTCACCGCTGAGGAGGAGGAGGAGGAGGACGGGGAGGAGGAGGGAGAGGAGGAAGGGGAGGAAACCCCCCTGGTGCCCTTGTTCTCGCTGCCGCGGCGGCCGCTCCTCGCCAAGGCTGAGCGTGTCTGGTGGGGGGTGTCTGGTAGCATTTCCTTAAGGACAGAGGGAGGGCGGGCGCGGAGGGAGGGAAGAAATCCCGACCGCCAGCCCAGGCTCCTCTTGCCTTTATTTATTTTTCTGACACTGTACGGAGATGGGCCCGGGGCAGGGGCCGCAGGGCTCAGGCTGGAGCCGCGAGGCCCGGGCCGCAGCTGTCTGCGTGCGGGAGTCGCAGCGGCCGCCTCCCCTCCCGGGCTGTGGACGCACCGGGTTATTCCTGGCAGCGCCTCCCCGAACAGAAGTTACTAGGAGGAGTGCGCGGCGAGGGCGGACGGGGGGAGAGGCAGTGGGAGGGAGGGAGGAAGAGGGAGAGACTCAGCCAGCGACGTCATCGGATCCCCCAGCGTGTCCCAGGGAGGGAGGCTGAACCAGAAAAACCAGTCTGGAGCCAGCGAGCGAGGGAGGGATGCGCGGCGCGCGGGGCGACGGGGGAGGAAGGCGGTCGGGAGGGCAGGGCCTGGCCCCGCGGCTGCCGCTCCGGGCGGGGAGATCGCGGCCGCGCACTCGCTCGGTCGGAGCGGGGAACTCCCTGGAGAGCTGGTCTCTACTTGTCATGCAAAAAAACTTGGGCTTCTCTGGGAGCCTGAGAATTTCCTTTAAGGATGTGGAAACCTCCTCCATCCCCACCCCTTCCCCATTTCCCAGAGAATCATCGCCTGCCTTCCTGATGTACGGAATTATCTAATTAGTAGGGTCCTTAGATTTGGTCTAAGTACTCCGGATCCCCAGCCTCTCAACGCCCCTACTGCCTCTACTCACAATTATGTTACCGGTCAAGAAAAGCAAAATCAGACTGTGGCTCCTGGCTGCGTTTCTGGAGCTTTGCGGTGTTTTACTAGCACTTTCCCTGCCCTTGCGGGCGCGCGAACTTTTCAAGTGCTTGAAACGCCCGGATGGCCTTCCCTGGAGTCACTCACCAGGGTGCCCCCGGAGCCCCCAGCTCCGGGACCCCGGCCCGCCCTCGCTGGGGGATTCAAATAGGCGTGGGCAGCGGCGCGTGGAGCAGCTGCCGGTGGGCCGCGCTGGAACCCTGGGGGGAGCTGCCACCTTCAGCCTGTGCGCTTCCCTCTCCACGGAAGGGACCAGAGTTGAAATATCACCCAGCCCTGGGAGAGCGGGGCCGGGGTGGGGGGGCGGGGAGAAGGGGGGGCGGTGGAATCCCAGGCGAGTGGGAGCCGAAGCTCTGGACTTCCTCCCAGGCCGGGCGACACCCGGGGGACACCGGGGCTCCGTCGGCCCGTTACCCTGTTTGTGTGGACTGGTGTACATCCTCTAGGGAGGTTCCTAGGGCGCCACGGTGCCGGGGCGCGACGAATGACTGCGGGGTGCCCGGAGCGCCTCCCCGGGGTGGTCTCCCCGCTGAGAGGGGACCGCGCGCAGCCTCTCCCGGGCGCCCCAGCCCCCGCGCCCCAAGGAGCCCAGCCGAAAGCCTGGGTCGCCGCGGGCCCCAGCCGTCTTCCCCACCCCCCGGCAGCGCCGCCGCCCTGCCGGGGCGGAGTAAACAAGAGACGCGCAAGATTTGACCTGGCGCGACCCGGCTTTCTGGCCGGGGTTCCCCCTGAGCAGGTGACTCCGTGGGAGGCGTGGAAATGAGTCTCTGGAATTCCGGGCCAAAGATAACTGTGGTTCTGCTTTTAAACCAGGTATTTCACCAACAACTGCGGAATGTTTTGTGTCTCGAGTTTCAGATTTCTCTGAAAGGGACCAAATGTCAGGACATATAAAATATCCCCTTCTCTTTTCATTAAAAATGAATGCATTACAAAGGAAGGGCAGCCCCGTAAATGCCTGCGAGAACAGCGCTGCTGGTTTCGTTTTTGTTTTGTTTTGTTTTGTTTTTCATCCTGACCTACAATCAGTGTATTTTTGAGGTCCCCATGCAGTGGCTGCAGTGCCGCCTCCGCCGTGAAGGGCAGCTCTGCAAAATAAAGCGGTGGTACATTTTTTTAAGCGATTTTTTTTTTCTCAGAGGAGAAATATCTGAACAATTTGGCATAAGTTTCACTTTGTCCTTCTTTTAGGTTGATCTCATTTAAATTCAGGGCCTACTTCCACTTAAGCAACTTCTTCTTTCATTGTATAGGTTCTTTAATATCCAGCCTTTTTTTGACTTAACTTGAAGCCTTTAATTTGAAAAACTCTCCCAATCATCATTTTCTTTTAAATGTATGCAGTTGCATTTTAAACATCCATTTAACACGCAAAATGTGATTTTTGGGATTTTTTCACTTTCAAACCCACCTGCTACATACTCCCAGAGACCATTTTATTTAATTGCTTAATAGAGAAAATTAAGCAGTTTCTTTAAGAATCCAATTTCCCTTCAACAAACACAACAGCAGCTGCCCAAGCTCCCAGAAACTAAGCAAGGCAACTAGCAGGCAGAGTTTTGCTTCACTAGAATGAATGTTAGTTGAGACCTTAAATATCTCTGAAAAAGACTAAAGAGAATAATGGGGATCTTAAGATACTTCGGTGGTTGTTTAAAATGTTTTTTTAAAGAAAACCTTGCAGACATACATCCATTTTGATTAGATCCCACCATCAAAGAGGATCCCTGAAATCAGCTTTAGTCAAAATTTGACAAATTTTAAATAATTACTTTGTTTCAGAGGCATGAAGATGGAAAGAAGATAGCTTGCATTGAGTTGAAGTAAAAATATTGTGAATATGTGTAACTAGGTGACATCCTCTCTGCTGGGAAGAATCGTGTGTGTGCGTGTGTGTGTGTGTGTGTGTGTGTGTGTGTGTGTGTGTCACAGAGAGAGACAGGGTCTTGCTCCATTGCCCAGGCTGGAGTGCAGTGGCACAATCTTAGCTCACTGCAACCTCTGCCTTTCAGGTTCAAGTGATCCTCCTGCCTCAGCCTCCTGAGTAGAGGGGAAGCCACTGCAGCTCTGGGGCAAATCAGCACCAGCCACTCCAGATCCTGACCTACATAGGACTTACAGAAAGCATTGTCTATTGTGGTTGGTTGTTCCTGTGGTCAGTCCCAATGGCCTACTGATTGGGGGTTTTTATCCAAAAGGCTGCATGGATTTCTCCTCCAAGTGAATCTCCTTTATAACCCATATTTTATATCTATATCCCAGACAGGCTATCCATATTTAGTCAATTTCCAGTTGCTTGCATATAAGGGCAATAGAGTAATCGAAAAACTCTTCCCAGAAGACCCCCAAAAGCAAAACTAGCATTGGTAGAAAACTGGACATGCCGCTCTAAGAAGCTCTACCGGAAATGAGGCTAGGTAGGGCACAGCTACCCCAGCATGGCACTCATAGGGAGCATCAGCAAGGAAGCAGGAATTTGCTTTTCATCATGCATCCTTCTTATCACTTCTCAGTTTCAAAGGAAAGGAAAATTTGGTAATCTGCATTTTGACACATTAAGAAAGAAAAATAATTAATGGCTACATGGTTGTAAGGCATTTTTCAGGGTGTTGTCAGAAAATCACTTTGAACTGAAATTACTTTCATTTAAAAAATATTTATTGAGTGCCTGCTGTGTGCTGAAGATTCTTAAGACACATCAGTGAAGAAATCAAAGATCCCTCCTTTCCTGGAGCTTGCATTCCAATGGGAGGAGAGGATTTGGAAGAAGAATGGGATAGACAATAAATGTAAGTAATAAATTATATAGGACTTTGAAAGGTAAAATATTTGGGGAAAAACATAAAATAGGGTAAAGGATATAGGTGGGGTGAGGGTTTTCCTGATGCTATATTAAATAGGGACATCAGAGTAAGACTTGTTGAAAAGGGAGATTTCTGCTATGGCTTGAAGGAAATGCCTGGAGATATCTGGAGGACAGAGCTTTTCAGAGAGAGGGAACAGCCAAGGTTCAGTTCCAATACCTGGAATTTTTGTAGACTTCTATGGTAATGGTGTGGCTAGAATAAAATGAGACAGCCAGTGAACAGAAGACCTCTCAGGCCACTGTAAGGACTCCAAAAACGCTTCTTAAAATGCAAGTTTTGGGCCTTTACCACGCAGTCCCACGGAATCTGAATCTGAATGCAGGGCTCAGGACTCTGCATTTTTAACATGTAAAGCAGTTGTTATTTATATAGGCTAAAGCACAAGACCTCCTGCCACAGAGCATGGAGCCTGATATACCCAGGCAGGAGAACTGGGTACCAGGAGACATTGTACAAGAAGCTTCCAAAACCAGGCATGTCCATGTTACTAATCAAGACTTTCCTTTAAATCTGCAATTCAAATGACTTTAAGGAAAAATGGATTTCATTGATTCACATAACTATCAGTCAAGGACTAATTTTCAACATAGTGAGATTCTGAGGTTCAAATATTATTACCCCGTAAAGCCTTCTCCATCTCTGTTCCTAATTTCTCCGCTTCACTTTGCCCTCCAGGCAAACATTCGGCAGGTTGGTGGCAGAATTCCCAGATTATCGTCTTCCTAGATAAGCAACCCAGCAGGAAAAGACCTTCTTTCCAGATAGCTAAGGCAGCCTTAGTCTTGTCATTGCACCTGAACCACTTGCCGGGCTGGGGTGGAATGATCTGATTGGTCAGAACTAGACTTGGATAGGAGAAGTTCCTCAAAAAAAAAAAAAAAAAAAAAAAAAAGCTGTTCCCAAAAGAAAGGCATCTTGCAGACCAGGGGGCGGAAAGTACCCACTATATCCCTTAATTCTTTTGGCTGTGGTTTCCCTATTTTTTAAAACTAGGGATTTAGTCAAGATGATGTGTCTGACTCCCTATAAATTCTGTATAAATCGCTGTAATAAATCTCCCCAATAAACTTGTGCAAAATGAATTAACTGGCATGCCATTCCCTCAGACAAATTTATAGTACTATAAATAAGACATTAAAGGGGTTACCTGCTATGGGATTCTAAAGAATAAATAGAAGATAGCCTTAGGTCTTAATAAAGAGTAATGACTTAGAACTGCCTTTCTGATGGATCTCTTGCTTCCTACTTATCCGCTTTAATTAGTGTATGGGGGAAAATTAAGCAGTGTCATGATTCACATGATATTAAGAATACATACATCCTCAAAAATGAGTGGAAGAAAAGAATTTAGAGGGAAAATCTGCCCGTCTGTTGAATTGTCAATAGGATACAAGTCCAATCATTCTAATGTAGACAAGTCTTTTTATCCCACTATACATCCTTTGGATGAGGAGTGGAGGGAGATAGTGGTAATGAACGACTGATCACTCAGAGTCATACTGTGATTCAAGATGACATCTGTTAGGATTGAAGGATAAAGTGCTTATCCTCGTGGGTTTTACAGGCAGACAGAACATGCAGACATCCAACTAACCAAATGTCACCCTATACTGCAGAGTTGCTCAGAATATATTCCAAAGAATACTTGTAGCAATATCTTTTGAAATGCTCAATTAAAAGCCTGGGCTACCCCCTATATTTATAAAATCAGAATCCTCAAAATTAGTGCCTGGGAAACTTCATGTGAATAAGATCCCCAGGTGACTTCTATTCTCATTAAAGTTTGAGAAGCATCCCTTTAAACCTTGTCCCTCAGACTGAATGGGGGCTGAGAACTCCCTTCTTCCCTGTTTGTCATATTCTTCAGGTTTCACATGATCCTTTATGACAAGTTGGTCTCTTTTTCTCCTTTAAAGATATTCTTGTGGCTCTTATTTTAACCAGATATCTTCTGTGCAAAAAATATGTCAGGAAAGAAATGATCCTGTGAATGATCCAGCCCTGAGGATAAGAAGGGTGGAGGGAGAGGAGGGAACGGTGGGGCCCAGAACATAGGAACCCATAGAGGACGCAAGGGGACGGAGAGGTCAGCTGTGGGGCTGAGCAAGATGCAAGCAAACTTTGATAGTTTTCTAGTTTAGCTCAGGACCAACCCTGCTCATAGTTTATGGAAGGAAACTGCATATTTCATCAGTCCAGTCTGCTCGTGAAATGATTGTTATATTCTAGAGAACACTCAAGGAATGCCCAGTCAGGCCTTTATTCTGAGGAAGCTCAATGATATATCACAGATAACCTTAAAGATGAACAAATATCAGATTAAGGAACAGCCAGTAAGAGCCCGTTTTACTAATCCCTGAACTGCCACCTTAGATATAGGAAATGTAGGCTTATGATACCATGTTAGCAATTTAAGAGCACCACGTTAATATCATCCCTCATCCTACTTTGTTCCATCACCCTCCCCCAACTCCAAAATTGGTTAGAGCTGAAATTCCTTTGCTTAAAGTCACTGCTTGGGGTTAAGGCTTTGCCTCTGTAGAAATCTTCACTTACAAGCTAACTACAAGTGGTAGCCCTTCTTATCCTAAGCTCTTAATCAGTCATTAACTTCTTATGAAAGATTAATTTATTAGATTGCCTTACAGAGTGACAGCTAGCTTAGTGCTCAAATTGATTTATTTTGACAAAGCATAGAATGGAGATAATATAGGAAGGTCTGGAGGGGGAGTGAGACAGAGAAATCCAAAACTTGGACCAGACTGACAGGGGCACACTAGGGCAACTTGGAATAGGATACAAATTGAAGGGGAAGGGTGTGAAAGATGAAGACAAAGGCAAACGCAAAAGCCAACGTCTTTGGCCACAGAGGATGCCTGTGCTCAGGGCCTGTAGAGGGGCATGATGATCCAGGCTTTTTAGGCAGAAGATGAGCGGCTCTGTCAGCCCAGAGCGCAGGTGCTAGTCCTGATCCTGAGCTAGCAGGAGACATGGCTCCCCTCTCTTAGCCTCTACTTGCTTATTCAATCAACTAGGGGATTCCCTTTCAAACATAAGATTCAGAAATAGAAACATCTTAACAATCTAGCAGGCACAGAGAAGGGGAGCAGGAAGAGAGGGAAGCGTGAAAGAGAGGGAAGCGTGAAAGAGAAAAATAGCAGAGAGAGACTTTCTAAGTCCAAATTCCTCCCATGCTCTTGCAGGGGTTTCTTAAAGTAAAACATCAATTTCCAGTGTTAAAGAAATGGAAGTATATGGGCAAGGGATAGTAGTGGGTTTCAGAGAAGAGTGATTTTGGTTTAAAAACAGGTCACATAAATTTGGCATACTATCTTCTCAGAAAGGAGAAGAGTTGTTTCTCATTATCAGTCAAAACATACTGGGAAAAATGTATTTTTCTTGAATATCACTAGTGAAGTCTTTCATTGTACCTAAGTCCTTAAACTTTTAGAATTTCTGAGGACAGGGATTTGACACACTCCCAGTCTATCTATTGATCTAATATCTGGTAGATTTTACCCTCTTTCATATAGGCTTGAACCTTCAGTTTAGGGTAATAAAACAAAAAAAGTCAGATAGCTATCACTAAATTTGTTCAGTGATTCAAGTCCTTAGTTAGAAATTGTATGTAAAATAATGTAGCAAGTTGAAAGCATCAAAGAGACAATGTGCTAGTAGAGGATATTATTTCTGATCCAGAGAAGGCTGCTCTCAGCAAAGAAGATACCAAAAAAAACTTTTTTTTTTTTTTTTTTTTTTTTTTTAATGGAGTCTTGCTGTGTTTCCCAGGCTGGAGTGCAGTGGCGCAATCTCGGCTCACACAATCTCCACCTCCTGGGTTCAAGCGATTCTCCTGCCTTAGCTTACGGAGAGCTGGGATTACAAGCGTGCACCACCATGCCTGGTTAATTTTGTATTTTTAGTAGAGAGGAAATGTTACCATGTTGGTCAGGCTGATCTCGAAATGCTGACGTCTCATGATCCACCCGCCTCTGCCTCCCAAAGTGCTGGGATTACAAGCGTGAGCTACCGTGCCTGACTGAAGATACCAAAATTATGCAGATGCGAAGCAGGCTGGGTTTACTTAGCTGTTACTGGGGTAACAACAGTCACCTCTGAAGTAGTCCCATGCAATCATCCATGAACTTCATAAAGCCAAACAACAGTGAGACTAGTGTGCCATTTCAATACTTCCTTGTATAAGAGGAAGAAGAAATCCATAATCTGTTTAGAAGGATTTGCACAAGAGAAAATTAAATTCATTTTAAAATATTTTTTACTCATATTCAGCTATTTGAAAAGTCCACATATAGATTAGACTGCCCCCAGTGATTCTGGTGAGTATAACAGTATTAGAAACCTTAATTATTTGTTTTATAACTTTTTAAAAAATATTTTTAATAAAGGAACTACTTACTTAGTATGTAATTTCCTATTGACATTCTTGTATATATAGATGAATATGCCAGTACCTTCTGTTCTGGCAAACTGATATGCTCCAGGTCTCTCTAGTGCCCTATAAACATATCTATCAGTGTTTCATAATCGCGTCTCCTGCACTCAACTGTGGGATCCGCCACTAGAAGAGACTGTGCCAATGATATATGGTGTTGAATAACTATTCTGAGTTTTAAAGTTACTATTTTACTCCTGCCTTCTTACCTTTTCCTAGGCTCTGTGGTATAAGCCATAACACTGCCACTGAAATGTGTGAGACTCCCTTTGCTAAATAACATCTTAAATAATGACATGGGTGGGGGCATAGTTCAAACAGACCTGTGTTAAAAAAAAAAAAAAAAAAACAAAAAAAAAAAAACCACAACAATATGTAGCTTTGGGGAGGCAGCCTGTTCTTTTTTTATTACATATTTCCTTCAAGGCAATGATTATTTTCCAGCAATCAAAGATTTTTACCAGGCATTTAAGGATGTCTGATCCAAGCACCACTGGCACAAAGCTCACCAAATGTCATGTGTGTAAATCAGCCCTTGATGAACTGACAAAAACAGTATTTTGCAAAATGTAGGCTGAGGAGACTGAGGCAGGAGAATCGCCTGAACCCGGGAGGTGGAGGTTGCAATGAGCCTAGATCGTGTCACGGCACTCCAGTCTGGTGACCGAGTGAGACTTTGTCTCAAACAAACAAACAAAAGACATGTATTTTATATGTTCTATTAATTCCGAGTGAGACTTTGTCTCAAACAAAAGACATATATTTTATATGTTCTATTAATTAATTCAAAAAACTTTTCCCAGAAACAACCTTCAGTAAATAAGTAATGGCTGCTGGATATAATTTGCAATTGGGTGGCAGGTCAGCAAGGAAAGAAATCCAAATAGAGGACTTTCTGAAAGCCTAATTATAATTAGTCTAAAGTAAACAAATCGTAAGTGTACAATTAGATTAATTTTGGCAAATATATATGTGTATGTGTAACCATTATTCTGAAGAACGTGGAGACGATTTTTAAGATTATAGAAGGCTCCCTTGTACCCCTTCCCACAGGGTACCCCTGAGATCATCTGTGTTCTAACTTCTATCATCATAGGTTGGTTTTTTAGTAAAGATGCATATGCATACATGCATGCACATATGTATGCATTTATTTTTTAAATGTTTCAAGTAACCATTGCTAGACCAAGTTTGATGACGAAACATACAGGAGTCATCAATGCAGATGAGGCCTCTAGGTTCTCTGGGCCTCACATTCTGGTTAAGAAACTGATAGTAGGCCGGGCGCGGTGGCTCACGCCTGTAATCCCAGCACTTTGGGAGGCCGAGGCGGGTAGATCACGAGGTCAAGAGATCGAGACCATCCTGGTCAACATGGTGAAACCCCGTCTCTACTAAAAATGCAAAAAATCAGCTGGGCATGGTGGCGCATGCCTGTAATCCCAGCTACTCAGGAGACTGAGGCAGGAGAATTGCCTGAACCCAGGACGCGGAGATTGCGGTGAGCCGAGATTGCGCCATTGCGCTCCAGCCTGGGTAACATGAGTGAAACTCCGTCTCAAAAAAAAAAAAAAAGAAACTGATAGTAAACAAATTTACCCATAAGACAGTTTCAAATCATGAAAAATGACAAGAATAAAACAAGGCAATTGATAGGCAATAAATAGGTAGCATAGGGTAATACTGAATGAAGGTGGAGGTATCTGCAGGATTGACATTTGGGCTGATAACTGACTGATGAAAAGCAGGGAAAAAGAGCCCCAGGAAGAGGGAACTGAAAGTGCAGAAGCCCTAAGCCAAGGAGAAGCTCCGTTCCATGAGGAACTGAAAGGCCAGTGTGGCTGGACATGGGGGAGGTGGGGAGTGTGGAGGAGAAAGTTCTAAGAGATAAGGGAAGAAAGGCAACCAGAATGAACCAGAGGAAGATGGCTTTGTGGGCTAGATGAGTTTTGAGGAAGGGGGTAGACACTGGGGATTAAAAAATACGTATATCATGCCAGGCACGGTGGCTCACACCTGTAATCCCAGCACTTTGGGAGGCCAAGGCGGACGTACTACGAGGTCAAGAGATTACCACCATCCTGGTCATGGCGAAACCCCGTTTCTACTAAAAATACAAAAATTAGCCTGGCATGGTGGTACATGCCTGTAATCCCAGCTACTCGGGAGGCTGAAGCAGGAGAATTGATTGAACCCAGGAGGCAGAGGTTGCAGTGAGCCGAGACTGGCCATTGCACTCCAGCCTGGGCAAGAAAGGGAGACTCCATCTAAAAAGAAAAAAAAGTTACTCAGATTTGCTAATCTGGATTTTAAAATTATTAATCCAGCTGGGCATGGTGGCTAGAGCCTGTAATCCTAGCACTTTGGGAGGTTGACGCAGGAGGATCACCTGAGCCCAGGAGTTCCAGACCAGCCTAAGCAACATAATGAGACCCTATTCCTACAAAAAAATTAAAGAGTTATCTGGGAATGGGAGCACATGCCTGTAGTCCCAGCTACTTGGGAGGCTGAGGCAGGAGAATCACCCGAATCTGGGAAGCAGAGGTTATAGTGAGCCGAGATCACGCCATTGCACTCCCGTCTGGTGATAGAGTGAGACTCCATCTCAAACACGCACAGACACACACACACACACACCCCTTATATGTTCTATTAATTAATTCAAAAAACTTTTCCCAGAAACAACCTTCAGTAAATAAGTAATGGCTGCTGGATATTACTTGCAACTGGGTGGCAGGTCAGCAAGGAAAGAATTCCAAATAGAGGACTTTCTGAAAGCCTAATTATACATGTTGAATGTGACAAAAGGAAAATAGTTTTTAAGGTAGCAAATCCTAAAGAGAATTTAGATAATGTGGGTGCTATTCTTCACATTTTTCTATGGCTAATTAGAGAGAGCTGGGAAACACACAATGCTGCCCACAGCTCTGCCAACCCATTATGGGCATTTCTAATTTCAGATAAATGACGCCCTTGGTTACCACCCCCAGCTTGTCTTAGAACATCCATTGTATTATCAGAGCAGATGAGTAAAAATAATAGCCTTCTGAATATCTACAAAGGGTACCTTTCTCTTCTTAGTAGATAGTTACAAGTTCAAATCACGTCTCCGTGTTAATGAAGCAACTCCCAAATTTACTTTGCTCTAGAAAATCTAGTGTTTCAAATTTTCTGTTTTACGCAGAAAAGATGATATTTAGCTGGGTGGCTTAGTTAGAGCACTAAAAGTTCCATGTATGTAACTGTAAAAATTAGTAATTATGTGAAATCTAAGGTGCATATATAGATACATATGCGTATATTCTCTCTAGTAAATAGCATGTATTCGCTTCTCATTTTAAAAAAGCATTTCTAGCAGTATATTATAGATCCAAGTTTATATAAACTTAAAGATATGCTATAAACAAATAAACAATTGACATCTTTAAAGTTTACCCTTCATTAAATAAAACCATGATGTTATTTTTAAAAAATGATAATATACATGCAATGGGAAATATTAAATGTCATGACCAGGGCAAAATTTGAAGAAGAAAAAAATATCAAGACAATTGCATTTAATTTTCCAACAAGAGATTACACCACTAGGTTTATTGTGTTTATACAAATGTAATAGCAATGTTTGTAAAATGCCCCTAAAATTCCTGGGTGAAAGCAGAAATGAAGAAAATGTGCATGCTTATAAATATCAGGATATCTGAAAGCATAAAGATATTTGGTTGAGTTTTTCCATTGTCATCCAGATTTGATTACATAGAACAAACTGAAAGGTTCTTATTGTTTTGGTGTTTCAGCACTTAGCAAAGGGGCTGCCACTCATTTCGGCTTTTTTCTTAATTATTCCTGGGTTCCATGAATTGTTTCCTCTGAGATGAGATCTAACAAAGCTGAAGACCTAAATGTAGTTGTTTACAGCATGAGAAGGAGGCTACCCTGTGCACGGCAAAATCAACAGAGAAGAGACAGTCCTGTGCCTTCGAGAAGCAGTCTGCTGATACTGTCATGATGTCTAGTGATAGGCTAAAGATTAAAACCCGACACCCTCATTTTCCTGACAGTGATTTAACCAAGTAGCGTAACATCTCTAAGAGCTTCAATTTCCTACAAAATTGGGGCAGTAGTATTTGTTTCATAGCGTCACTATCAGGGTTATTCATTAAGCATTTAATGTGTGCTGATTGTTTATCTAAATATTCATGGTCAGGCACTAACTTCTTATGTGACTCTGTGCAATGCATTAATCTCTGCGCCTGTTTCCTCATCCATAAATTGGGAGTTGAACAAGGTGAGCCCTAAGTTTCGTTCCAACTTCAACATTCTATTATTCTTGCAGTTTATATGGCCCCAGTTTTCTTACCTTTATAATGGGCATAAGAGTACCTACCTCATAGAATTTTTGAGAGGATAAAATGAATTAAGACAAGTAGAAATTCATAGAACAGTGCCTGCCACGTTGGAAGTGTTTGACACATATTAGCTAATGATGAAGATGATGATGACTCCGTTTGCAGATAGTGTGTCCGCTATAAAACATTCAGTATCAGATTGATTACGTTCTCTTCTTCCCCGAGTCAATGCCAGAGCTACCAAGATTTTATTCTTTAAAAGTTCTTCAAGAATAAACTCATTTTACTTGATATGATTATTACACATTGTATGCCTGTATCAAAACATCTCATGTACCCCATAAATATGGGGCACGTACTATGCACGCACAAAAATTAAAATAAATTTTTAAAAAGCCTAAACTCATTCACTTCTTAGTAAGGATTATGTAAAGATTTCCCAGTGTAGATACCCTCCACTGCTAATATATTTTTTTTCTTTTGTTATCAGTATCTTAACAAATTAATTGGCCCGGGAGTGGTGGCTCATGTCTATAATTTCAGCAGCTTGGAAGGCCAAAATGGGAGGATTGTTTGAGGCCAAGAGTTCAAAATCAGCCTGGGCAACATAGTGAGACCCCATCTTAACGAAAAACTAAAAAATAAGCGAGGCATGATGTCACGAGTCTGTGGTCCTAGCTACTAAGGAGGCTGAGGTGAGAGGATTGTTTGAGCCTTGGAGGCCGAGGCTGCAGTGAGCTGTGATTGTGACACTGCCCTACAGCCAGGGTTACAGAGCAAAATCCTGTCTCCCTCCTCAAAAAAACAAAATGCAATAAGTTGACTTATTTATGGCCACTCTCTCTTTTTGTGAACTGGATATGTGTTCACTTTCATTCTAAAAAAGTACAGCCCTCAAAGCTCATACTTGTTGTCAAAGCTCACTACATTTAGGGAGTTTCCTGTAGTCTCCTCTTTCAAGTATTTTAAATAATGTGTAATTTCTTCATGTAGTTGGAACACGCTAATGTTGAGTCGGTACATGAAGAAAAGTTGTGATTTACCCAGAACTGGGATTTGTGCAGGTCATTTCCTAGTTCTCCTAAGTATTTAATAAATGTAAAATGTAACACACAATTAAATAAGCTAACCAAGCCAAATGAACCGGTGAGTGCATTATAAATAGCAACCAAAATTATACTTCAGATGTTAACTCGTGTGTCCTGATTTAATAATGAATTACATCATTTGACAAATGAAATAAGACTTTCACCTTTACCCTTCTGATCCAAACTTCTAATAGTTGAAATGTATTATTACCATCTGGTGTCTGGCCTCTAAAATGCCCTGGTGATATCTGCCTCATTTTTAAGTAGTCAGGACTTGTGTATGCCAGCAAAGCGCTCTCCTCAGTGTCTCGATTGGCAGGCCCGGAGAGAAGCTAAGAACCAAATGAACCATGGAGATATAGTTCCAGCTCTGTACAAGTTTCCTCTGGTTCAAGGCAGACTCATTTTCTTAGTTTGTACAGCAATGAAATGGTCATGATCGAAGTTGTTTTTATTTTGTATCTCAATCCTGAAGGATGCAATTCCTACACTTGCCAAGAATGTTTGCATTTGTTTTAAATTATTTCACACCTTTTACAAAATGGCAATAACTTTAACACCTTTTATTTTCAGAGAAAATAATTCGAGAATGAATCTGAGAATGATATATAAGCCTAGAGTTTTAACTCAGTGAAGCAATATGATTCTGACAGTTCTTTATTGTTTTTCACATTGTGCTAGGTTCCTAGTAAAAAGGCAAGATGAATCTTATTGCTTTCAAAAACCTGACAATATGGTATGTAGCATAGAATGAACATACGTAGAACAATATCCAATAACACAGATGAAAGTGCCAAAGCCATTGCCAAACAGAGTGGTGCAGATTATAAGACCATTTTCTTGGTAGGTGTTATGGGCTGAATGCTGGTATCCTCTAACATTCATAGGTTATAATCTAATCCCCAATGTGATGGTAACAGTATCTGGGGGTGAGAACTTTGGGAAGTAACTAGGCATCAGGGTGGACCCCTCCTAAATGAGATTAATGTCCTTATAAGAAAAGGCCAGAGAGCTAGCTCACTCTCTTTCAACATGTGAGGACAGAAGAAGCCCAGAATCTGTAACTGAAAGAGGACCCTCACTTGAACCCAATCATGCTGACGCTGTGATCTTGGACTTTCAGGCTCCAGAACTGTGAGAAACAAATTTACGTTGCTTATAAGCCACCCATGTCATGACACTTTGTTATAATGGCCTGAATGAAGATAATAGGTATAAAAGAGAATTGATAAAGAGGAAATTCAGGAAAACAATTAGAAGTGAAATGCAAATAACAAGAGGGTAATCCTGGAGTGGAAAAGTGTCTGTGTCTGGTAGATTTGAATAGTTTAGAAATTCCAAGCCCGTGCAAAATAGGAGTTACCAATAATAATGGTTGCATCATTACAAGGTGTACCCAAAAGACAATTAAGAGTAAATCTGTGTTTGTCAATGGGGAGGCTGAGAGTGGGCAATGTTAAATAATCTGCCCATGGTCACTCAGCCACCAAGTAAGAGAGCAGGGAATCAAGCTCACATCGAAGAGCTCTAAAGTTATTCCCCCGCCTCCTCATAGCTTCACTTAATAACTATTTCCTGCTTTGGTTGACTTTACAAAGATGACCATACATTTGAGAGAAAAAGGGGAAGCTATAAATCCTTACATATGAACAAATGGCATCGATGAAGATCATCCACTGCCAACTAGGTATGTTCATCTTCTGTCTATACATCTTCATTCCCAGACGCTTACCAGACATACAGTGCCTTATGAGAAGTACACTTGGAGGTCAGTTTTTTGGAGTAAATTGATTGAAGTCTTATGATTCTAGAAAGTTCCTGTATTTTAAAGGAATTCCCCCCAAAAATAGTACAATGAAATGAATCACTAATAGTGGAATTTCAGGTACTCAGGTACCTGATAATAAAAACTATTTCAAAACAACGTAACTTTCCTGGGACCTGTCAAATCACAATTTTCATATGAGATGTGGCCAGTTGGGTATGTAAAGACAATTGGTCAGCTATTGTGATGGTTAATATTGAGTGTCAACTTGTTTGGATTGAAGGATGCAAAATATTGTTCCTGGGTGCATCCGTGAGGGTTGTATTTGTTTTCATGATGTGATAAAGACATATCTGAGACTGGGCAATTTACAAAACAAAGAGGTTTAATGGACTCACAGTTCCACATGGCTGGGGAGGCCTCACAATCATGGTGGAAGGTGAAAGGCACATCTCACATGGTGGCAGATAAGAGAAGAGAGCTTGTGCAGGGAAATTCTCATTTTGAAAACCATCAGATCTCATGAGACTTACTATCATGAGAACAGCATGGGAAAGACCTGCCCCCATGATTCAGTTACCTCCCACTGGGTCCCTCCCACAACACATGGGAATTCAAGATAAGATTTGGGTGAGGACACTAGAACCCAATCATGTTGATGCTGGAAGAGGCAGACCCACCCTCAATCTGAGTGGGCGCCATCAATGCTAGTGCATCTAGAATAAAGTAGACAGAAGAAAGTGGAATGAGCAGACTTGCCGAGTCTTCTGGTCATGATTTTTCTCCCATCCTTGATGCTTTTTGCCCTTGAACATCAGACTCCAAGTTCTTCAGCTTTTGATCTCTCGGACTTACAGCAGTGCTTTGCCAGGGGCCCTCAGGCCTTCAGCCACAGACTGAAGGCAGCACTGTTGGCTTCTCTACTTTTGAGGTTTTCGGACTCAGACCGGCTTTCCTGCTCCTCAGCTTACAGGTAGCCTGTTGTAGGACTTCACCCTGTAATTGTGAGTCAATTCTCCTAGTAAATTCCCCTTCATATATACATATATCTATTCATTCTTACCACTAGAGAACCCTGACGAATATAGATTTCTAGATGTACAGATGAATTGAGAGGCAAACACTCTGAATTAACAAGGCAGAAATGAAAAAGATGTTCTGCCCAAGATCTTCAGCACTGCCCAGACCTCTGTTAGAATTTCTTATCCAATTCAAAACTTATCAACCTAAGAAAAATGTAAAAAATTTGTAAAGCATTCAGAAGAGACAAAAGACTAAAGCAAAACTATATGTTCAAATACTTAACACTACCGAAATGTAAAGTGTTTCAGTAAAATGATATATGTCCTCAACTCACACAAATTCAGAAATGTCTAATATACACACATATAGGAAGTGAATATCAGATGTCTGTGTACTATTTTGTATAAAGTTTAAGTTAAAACTCATTTCCATCCCAAATATGTGTGATATGTAAAATAATATTCTACATGTTTAATTTTTGGAGGTCATTTTAGATTTTATTTTTATTTGCAAAAAAAGATGACTACAGACAAAATTAATGGAAAAAGCCAAAAATTAGTACCAAAAGAGGAAACGAGGATAGGAAAAAACATGAACACATAGAAACATGTAAAAATACTCAAGCCAGGCTCGGAGAACCAGCATCCCTGACAGCAAGTGTTGTCAAACATCCAAGTGGGTTGCTAAGGAAGGTTAGGGAATCTCCCTTTCCCAGAAGTCTTTAAAAATAGGATAACATCTGTTTGGATGGGATAATGGTGGCAGTGCTTGACTTGGCAGCTTCTTAAGCAAACCTATAGTTGGGTAATTCTACCATTTCTATTTCTGATTGTAAAAAGTAACAAATAACTTCAGTTCACCTAGAAAAATGGGGCTTATAATGACTTGTAATATTAATTGTCTTGTCTGATAAAACTATTTTCATTGTTATTTGTAGTGCAAAGTTAGATAATTGAGTTTTTCAGAGAATACTTGAAATTGCAGCAAAGGCTCAAACTTTCCTTACCTATTTGTAGCATTTCCTCCAAAATATGAGAAAACCAGAGCTGTACTGAGATTATCCTTCCAAGAAAGTTGCAAAGCATTGTACATAATCCTATATTTAATTTCTAACTTCAACTGAGTAATATCTGTATCGAGTGGGGCAGAGGTTACAGGAAGGCTAGATTATATAAACCCTATTAAAAATTGGAGTCTGCCAGACCAATAACCCAAGGGGTAAAATTTATATATCTGGCCCTTGGAGAGAATTTAGACTGTGATCCAGATATATCTGTACTGCTCTCACCATCACCAAATTTTGCTTTCTACTCTACTATGGGACTGTTTTTCCCCATTCCATTTCACTACACATGTATTTGTTAAGCTCCTACTTTTGGTCAGGTATGGAGAGAAAAAGCCTAGTGCCCCTGCCCTTGTGGAACACACAACCTAAAAAAGGCATGGGTGGCTCCAAGTGTTGTAGGGTCTTATGCTAGTATAATTTTTGGCACGCATTTTAAGAAAAAGAATACACAATTACAAATGCAGAATTACTAACAAAAGGGAATATTTATTGCATAGATAAAACTAATCACAACAAATTACAAGTTTTAACATTCTGACAAATGCCAGAAACATCACAAAATGTCATAAAAAAACTATATTACTTTGTATTAATTAACGGACTGATCGCATCTATAATTCTACTTGGTTGCATATTGTTGACCACATGAAAAGAATTTTTTATATCTTTTCTATGGAAAGAAAACAATGATAATTCATTCTTTTGGTATGATTGATTGAAATTTGTTTTCTTTCTCGTTCACAACTCTTTCATAAATATAAGTAAGCTTTCAGGATGTTGTCAACTACAGGAAAATTTCAATCAAATTTCTTTGATATATGCACTGCAGGAGCTGTAAGATTTCAGGGCATTGCTAATTTCCCTGTATGTAAATAATTTTACATGATGATACTTATTAATCAGCTTGTCACTGGTGTCCTCGTTAATGGTATAGTGTGAGTTTGATTTTATCTCTGTCAATGTTAGGATTGTGTATCAAATTTGAAAGAAATTTAAATATTTTTCCAGAGAGTTCATGTGATTCAGTCCTCTGCATTAAATGGCTATCAAAGAATAAAAAGCCCATTCAATACTCCTCTCTTCCTGTTAATGAATTATTGCTCTTTGTATTATCTAAAAAATATTTGTTACAATTTACTTCTTGATGTCAGAGCGATTTCTATTTGACTTTATCTCTCAATTTTTTTCACATTCTAACAAATTTCATCTGGATTTTCTCCCAGTTCCTTAATACATTAAGTCATAGATGACAAAAGAGTTACTCTTCATAAATGTCTATATCAAAAGTCATTGATTTCTCAGGGTTTTTTAATTGAAAACTTCCAAAATGTCTATGCAAATTCCAGGTAAAATGAAGTATTTATATCTTATTAATTTTTTGAGTAATCTGTTCACATCTTGTTTGTGTTTCTCTTCCATGCCTTTAAAAATATATTTCAGAGTCATTAAACTGCATGGTACAATGTTTTAAGACTTGAACAGCTTTAGTGTGGGCACACCAAACCATGTTGTTACCTTTAGACTCTGAAAAGAAATACTCTTGTTGGCATTTAGCATTCAGTAAAATGTACATATCATAGTGTTTAGCACAATGAGTTTTGAATAAACTCATGTACCCACCACCCAAAACAAATAGAGAGCATTTCCACCACCCAGAAAGTTCCCTTTCCCATCCATACTCCTTTCTTCATCCATCCTCACCCCCCAGAGCAACCTTTTCTAATTCTGTCACCATAATACATTTTACCTACTCTCAGACATCATGTCAGTGGAATCACTCAGGGTGTAATCTTTTGTGTCTGTCTTATTTTGCTTAACATGATTTTGAGAATCAACCACACTGTTGCATGTATGGATAGTTTGCTCTATTATGCAGTGTAGGTAAACCAAACCATGTTGCTACCTTTAGACTCCTAAAAGAGATACTCTGTGGGCATTTACTATGGTAAACTGTATAAATATACCATCATATATTTTTTCATCCTCCTATTGATGGAATTTGGGTTCTTTCCAGTTGGGGCTATTATTAATAAGGATGCTTTGAATATTCTTATGTAAGTCTTTGCATGGACATGTGTTTTCATTTCTTTTGGCTAACTATCTGAGAATACAACTGTTCAGTAATAGGGGTAGATGTTTGTTTAACTTTACTGGAAACATGGTATATTTATTTTAAGTACTCCCTCTACAAGGAAAACACAAAAGCAAAACATGTAATTGTTGACAATACCGAAGTGGCCCAAGAATTAGGGTTCCTCAAAGGGAGCCTTCATCCCTCTGTATTGATCATCCATCACTCTTCACTAGGCATCATTCTTTGGTCAGCTAGGCAGAACGACTTGCTGTTCCCTGAGTTGTGATACAGTTTCTTTCCGCGAGTCTCTCTACAAGGTACTTCCTCTGACTGGCTGCTCCTCTCTCATCCTTTACCTGCCCTATCCATTCTTAAAGACTGGATTTAATCATTTTCATCTCTGGAAGGCCTTTCATATCACCCTTCCCAAACCCCCATCACTACTGTCAAGGCTGAACTAAGTGTCTCTTCTCTGTGCTTCCACAGAAACTCAGGTTTTCCTCTGTAATTGCTAGTCTATTTGTCTATCTCCACTACTAGACTATAAGCTCTCTATGGATGAAGTCCTGATCACTGTTAGAATCTAATGCCTAGCAGAGTCCTTGACCAAGAATAGGTGCCTGACAAGTATCAGTTGAATCCATGAATAAATAATTACGCAGGTTTGATGTTGTTGGCATTGGGGGAAATTTGTTTATACTTTATGATTTTAAGGTAGAAATAGGTTGTTAGTTGTATGAGTCTGGAGGTCAGGTATTGGGCTTAAGGGCAGGAGGAGGAAAAGACGTATGGATATGGGAGCTCCCCTTACTTTCAGTCACCTTGTATATAGGTAAGAACTGAAAGTTTGAGATTCAATATAAATACTTGGGGAAAGTTTCCAGTTTTGAGAGACAATGAGAGAAGGGGCAATTGCAGCAGATTGTGGTATAAATGAAAAGATAAGGGGAGAAATGCAAACTGTTTAGACAGGTAATTCAAGAATTTTGGTGTTGAGATTCCAAGTAGAGCAATGAAGATATGCCCCAACAGACAGATGAGATTGGATCTTGTTGATTCTTTCACTTTTATTTTTGTTAGTTTAAGAAAGAAAAGACAACTGAGACTATTTTCAAATAGAAGGACCAGTGTCACTGGACAGAGGAAATTATGTGACAGATATGAGAAGATACAAATGAGACAAATTTAGTTCATATAAAGTTTTTGCTGAGGTCTCACACCACCAAGTCATGATATGGGTTGGTTGGTTGGTTGGCTTCATGAATAGAAATTGCCTGACACCACATTTTCACTTCAAGGCATTGATTAAGTTTGGGGTCAAAAGTACTCAGGTGACTCAAAGCAGAAGCCTTTATCCATAATCCAGAACTGAGTGAAGGCTGCATGAGAAGTTTGAATTTCCAACAGGAACTTCATGTGTTTGTTTCACTTCTTGTGTTGCGGATCTTATAGTACTAACAGAGGCCGTTTTATAATGGGTTCAAGGTAGTAATAACATTTGGAGCTGGAAATAAGCTTAAAGATGATCTTGCCCAGTATCTAGGAGACTTTATGTCATGGTTGGGACATTGCTTAGACATCATCTCTTCTAGGAATCCTTCCTCGGGTTGTAAATAAACACATTTTTAAAAAAATGTTACAGGTAACTCTTCTATCCTCTTGGAGTTTTTATAATGCTTATGATTATTAAATGTTAAAGCCTCTGAGAGGTTCTACAGTAAATAAACCAATGTAATTCTGATTCACAAAATAGTTTTCCATCATATTTGAACCTGAAGACCATCATACTTTTATTTTGTGGACACTTTCATGCATTAAAAAAGAGTCTTTTGAGAATCACTAAACTAATCCATTCAGACAGAGTCTCAGTCAATATTTTTATCTCCTTATTTCATGTATTTAAACTTAATAGCTGAAAACAATTTCATTATCTTTGTTGACTGGGATGATCTGGGCAATTCTCCTGTTCCACATAATGCTAGCTGGACCTGCAGTTAGCTATGGCCTGAATGAGGCCTCTGCACAGATGCTGGAATGCTGAGTTCTGTCCTGGATGCTGGCATGGCTGGCTTCTCCCTCCCCATCTAGTCTCAGGCCTCTAGCTCTTCACCTGTGTTTACCACATTATCCCTCCTTATGGTGTCTTCATAAGGCACACAGACCATTTAGATAGTCAGGGTAACTAAAAGTACAAAATCAGAAACTTCTGAGACTTTCTTAAGGTTTATACCCAGAACTGGAATAGCAACCCTTCTATCACATTGTATTAGATAAAGCAGTCACAGGGCCAGCCCAGATTCAAAAGGAGCAAAAAATAAACTCTACCTTTCCATCAGGTGGTGCACAGGGAAAGAGAGATGACAAAGAATTTTCAGTAATACTTAATCCACGACACCTCTCATGGGCTTTTAGCACACTGTGGGATAAAGAACCTGTTCCCTGACACTGTAAAATTCCCCAGGTAACTAAATCCCCAAGCTTCTTGGCATCACAGAGATGGCTGGGTCCATTGATATCTTCCCTAATATCCGGGATCAATGTGTTAGGCGAATGGCCAATAGGACTTAGATCCAAACACATTAAATCAGGGAAACGGGCTGGGCGAGTTGCCTCACTTGTAATCCTAGCACTTTGGGAGGCTGAGGACGGCAGATTGCTTGCACCCAGGAGTTCAAGACCAGACTGGGCAACATGGCAAAACCTTGTCTCTAAAAAAAATACCAAAAAAAATTAGCCAAACATGGTGGCATGTGCCTGTAGTCCCAGATACTCAAGAGGTTGAGGTGGGAAAATCACTTGAGCCCAGGAGATTGTGGTGAGCCGTAACTGCACCACTGCACTCAGTCTGAGTGACAGAGCAAGACCCTGTCTCAAAAAAAAAAAAAAAAAAAAAATTAGGAAATGCTGAAAGACTGACACTAGTTCTAATGGTCTAAACCAGAGGTGAGCAAACTACATTCTGTAGGCCAAATCCACCTACTGCTGGGTTTTGAAAACAACATTTTGCTGGAACGCCGTCACACCAATGCATTTGTCTATTGCCTATGGCTGCATTTGTGCTACAGAGTCAGAGTTGAACAGTTGTGACTAACACCATCTGGCTTGCAAACCTAAAATATTGACCATCTGGCCCTTTACATTAAAAGTTTGCCAACCCCTGTTCTAGATTATACAAGCATTCCAAAATGATGCCCACTTTATTGTGAGATGACTCTATCTATGCATTAAGAAATGTGGAATATAAGCAAGCTGTAAAACAGTTTTGATGGAGATAAAAAATTGTTGGATTGTTGCATGTATCAAGAATATATTCTTTCTTATTGCTGATTGTATTCTATTTGATTTTTATAAGTGAAGCTACTATGAACATCTACGTACAGGTCTTTGAATAAATATATGCATTTATTTATTTTTTATTTAAGAGTTAAATGGCTAGATCATGTGGTCAGGATATCTTTAACTTTTTAAAAAAAGACTGCCAACATGTTTTCCAAACTTTCTTATTAGCCATTGAAGAGAGCTCCTGTTCTACTACACCTGTGCACTCGCTATAGTCAGTCCTTTACTTTTAGCCCCTGTAATAGGTATGTAGTAAAATCACATTGTAGTTTTAACTTGCATTTTTCTAATGACTGATGATGTTAATCATCTTTTCATAGGCTTATATGCCATCCACTTTTTTTTTGATGAAGTTTCTGTGGAGATTTTTTTGCCCATTTTCAAAAATTGAGGGTTTCTTTTTGTTGAGTTTTGAGAATTCTTTATATATTTTGGGTAGAAGTTGTTTATCAGATGTGTATATTGTATTTTTTTCTAGTCTATGATTTGTCTTTCAATCTCTTTTAAAGAGAAGTTTTCAATTTTTATGAAGTTCAGTATATCAATTTTTTTCTTATTTCTTTTTTTTTTTGAGATGGAGTTTCACTCTTGTTGCCCAGGCTGGAGTGCAATGGCATTATCCTGGCTCACTATAACCTCGGCCTCCTGGGTTCAAGCAATTCTCCTGCCTCAGCCTCCTAAGTAGCTGGGATTATAGGCACCCACCACTACGCCTGGCTAATTTTTCTATTTTTAGTAGAGACGGGGTTTCATCATGTTGGCCAGGCTGGTCTCAAACTCCCGACCTCAGGTGATCCACCCTCCTCGGCCCCCCAAAGTGCTGGAATAACAGGCATGAGCCACCATACCCGGCCCATTTTTTTCTTTTATGGATAGTACTTTTGGTGTCATATAAGAAATCTCTGCTTGATCTAAGGTCACAAACATTTCTGCTTATATTTTCTTCAAGAGGCGTGATTGTTTTCAGTTTTACATTTAGGTCAATAATCAATTTTGAGTTAATTTATTTAATAAGGCACAAGATATGGATTCAAGCTTTTTCGTATATGGGTATCCAATTATTCTAATATAATTTATTGAAAAAACTCTCCTTCCTCCATTAAACTGCATTTGCCCTTTTGTCAAAGATCAGTTGTCGTTACTTTTGTACCCGGACTCTCTGTTCTGTTCCATAGATTTGTCTGTCTTAATGCCAGTACTGCAGTATTCTGATTACTGTAAATGGTGACATCAGAAAATATTAGTTCTCTATTTTTTCCTTTTTCAAAGCTGTTGCAGGCATTCTATCTCCTTTTTATTTCCATACTAATTGTAGAGTCAGTTTGTCAGTTTCTGCCTGTAGATTTGGTGAACAAATCCCAAACACTCCAATGACTTGCTACCTTATGCAGCTGCCCCTCTCTGACTAAGGTTGTTCTCGGCCTGTAGACGCATGCTCAATCCACATGCTGGCAGGCTAGAAGTGCCTAGGAATGAATACCCGCAGTAGCAACTATCAACCACTGAGAGATGTGGATTGGAAAATAAATATTCCAACTTTCTTGTCCCTCTGGAACTATTCTGAGGTGTGACTTAGACAGGGTCTCTGAGAATTCCCAGCAGAACCAAGCTTCAATTGCCCACTCATTAACATATTAACACGTCTTTTATTTACATTTCTACCTTGATTTTCTCACTTCTCCACTATCTCACTGTATTAGTTCATTTTCACGCTGCTGATAAAGACATACCCAAAACTGGGAATGAAAAGAGGTTTAACTGGATTTACATTTCCACACAGCTGGGGAGGCCTCAGGATCAAGGCGGGAGGTGAAAGGTTCTTCTTACATAGTGACAGCAAGAGAAAAATTAGGAAGAAGCAAAAGTGGAAACCCCTGATTAACTCATTAGATCTCTTGAGACTTGTTCACTATCATGAGAATAGAAAGGGAAAGACCAGCCCCCATGATTCAGTTACATCCCCCTGGCTCACTCCCACAACACATGGGATTCTGGGAGATACGATTCAAGTTGAGATTTAGGTGGGGACGCAGCCAAACTATATCACTCACTGTGTTTCTTAAGACCATTTGAACTCAAATTCATATCTCAGGGTCTGGTGTTTTTTTTTTTTTTTTACCTAATCTAAGATTGTTGGTACCAGGAATGGTTCTAGAAGGAAGAACCTAGGAATGAAACTCTACAATGAAATAATGAACCTGAACTCCTTCTAATACCAGAAGACTCAAAATATTCTCATAGCTCCCCAGTTATATTGAGGACAAAATAGAAGACAGACAATAAATGGAATCTTGGACCAAATCCATCTCACAGAGGGTTCACAGACTCAACCTGTTCATATTATTCCAGTCTCTGAGTGTATAACCAAGATGGACATACTTACATGCTCACAGAACCCTCCTTTTGGTTTCCTGACTTGCGAGGTAAGTGATATACTAATAGGAAAGGGCAAGTGGAAGCCATGAAACTACTGCTTTCTCTGTAACCAGCCAAGACAGCAAATTGGAAGCATACCACAAATTAGGCAGCAGGCAGTTATTAACAATACTCTCAGAGACTTACAGGATACGTAGGTAATGTTTTCCATTATGTCTCTATTTAACTCATCATTACAGCTTCTTTTAAAAAGAAAAACAGATGGAGGTGGAATATGGTGGATTATAATGGACTACTGTGAATGTAGCCACGGGAGGCCTCAGCCACAACTGCCACGCTATATGTATGTGGCATACATATATGCCTAAAACAGATTAATACAGCCTCTCACACTTGACATTCAGATACTGATCTGGCCAATGCCTTTGGTATCCTCATCAGAAAAGATGATTCATAGCAGGTTGCATTCACCTGAAGTTGTGGCCCCATACTTATTTTATTTTATTTTATTTTTTAGGTTTCCTTTTTTTTTTTTTTTCTAGTTTCATATTCTCAGTTCCTCTACTCCTGTGATCACTTCCCAAATGCACAACTTGCACCCAAATCCTTATTTCACAGTTTGCTTGAGGGGGAATCCAAACTAAAATACTAATTAATTACCTTAGTGAAATCCTTTGGTGTATATAAATATATAAAATTATATCAACAATTTCAATAAATCTAAAGAAATTAAACCCATCTTTCTGATTGAATTTTAAAGAAGTTATACAAACAGCCAACGAACATATGAAAAAATGCTCAACATCACTAATCATCAGAGAAACGCAAATCAAAACCGCGATGAGATACCACTTTACTCCTGCAAGAATGGTCATAATTAAAAAGTCAAGAAACAATAGATGTTGGCATGGATGCAGTAAAAAGGGAACACTTTTACACTGCTGGTGGGAATGGAAATTAGTACAACTGCTATGAAAAACAGTATGGAGGTTCCTTGAAGAACTGAAAGTAGATCTGCTGCTCAATCCAGCAATCCCACTAGTGGGTATCCACCCAAAGGAAAGAAAGTTATACATAAAAGATATATGCACACACATATTTATAGCAGCACAATTCGCAGTTGCAAAGATACGGAACTGACGTAAGTGCCCATCAACCAAGGAGTGGATAAAGAAAATGTGGTATACTTATACCTTAGAATACTACTCAGCCATAAAAAGGAACGAATAATGTCTTTTGCAATAACTTGGATGGAGCTGGAGGCCATTATTCTAAGGGAAGTAACTCAGAAATAGAAAACCAAATAAATACTGTATGTTCTCACTTATAAGTGGGAGCTAAGCTGTGAGAACACAAAGACATACAGAGTGATGTAATGGACTATGGGGACTTGTGGTGGGGAGATTGGGAGGAAGGTGAGAGATAAGAGACAGTATATTGGGTACAGTGTACACCGTTAGGGTGATGGGTGCACTAAAATCACAGAATATACCACTATAGAACTCGCTTTTGTAACCAAAACCAACTGTACCCTAAAAACTATTAAAATAAAAAAATTCCAGCTATGTGACTTTTATAAGAGACATACTAAAAGCATAGGCTATGTTATGTCAACCCACTTTGGCCATGTAGCAGCCACATAATCTCAGTCACATGCAATAATAGTTTCTTGCTCATGCATCTGTGGGTCAGCTTGGGTACAGCTGATTTTGCCCACTGGGGTTTGCTTCAAAATATAGGTTCACCCTTAGTCTGTTCCAAATATTTCTTATCTTCCTTGGACCAGTGGCTACTCAACGCAGGGTCTTATCATGGCAAAAGTCAGAAATACAAGATAATTTGTCCAACCTTTCAAGCAAGTTTAAAGCCACTAACTATCATCCCACCAATATTCTGTTGGCTAAAGCAAGTCACATAACAAGGGTTCACAAGATACCCAGAAGAGAGAACAAACTGGGAATAACAATGAAATCTATGTTGAAAATAATAGAATGGAACAAAATAAGACAAATGGTTACCAAAAGGAAGCTTGTGTGGCTGTATTAATGTTGGATAAAATGGATTTTTAAGACAAAAACACCATTGGAGTCAGAGATCTCTATGTATGTATTTATCTACCTATACACATCAATAAGCTATAAATATTCTAAACACCATGCACCTAATTTGATGGCCTCAAAATATATAAAGGAAGTAAACAATACTCCACCAAATAGTGAGAAATTTCATTAAATTGCCCTCATTTTTTGAAATGTTAATCCATCGATGCTAGGCAAGAACATAGAAGATCTCAATAACACAATTTAAAAACTTGACCTAATGGACATAGATGGAATTCTGTACCCAACAATTAGATAATGTAAACTACATTATGCTCAAGTACACATAGGAAACTTATAAATGTTGATCATGTATTTAGGCAAAATGTAAGCCTCAAAAATATTGTTAAATATGTATAATATAGACCACATTTTCTGACATCAACTCAATTAAGCTAATAGATAATAAGAAAAATATGAACTCCCCATATAGTTAAAACTTAAAAACATGCTCTTTAAATGACTCATGAGGTAAAGAAATCATAATGGAAATTTTAAAGTGAATGATAATGACAACATTACATATCAGAACTTGTAAGATCCAACCAGAACTAAGACCCAGCAATTCACTCCTAGGTGAGCACCAAAGAGGAACTCTTGCACATGTGCACCAGGGATGCAGAAGAAGATCTTTACAGCAATACTGTTTAAAAAATAGCAAAGACCTAGGAACAACCTACATGCCTGTTGTCAGCAGAACGTATAAATAAACTGGTGACTGTCAAACAATAAAATATTATACAGCATTCAAAATGAATGACCTTCAGCTTCACATCACAATATGAATGAATATTAACAATACAGAGGGCAAAAAACAAATTGATGATAACTAGTTAGACAGATATATAAAATAAATTCCCAAAGATACATACAAATACACTTTTCATAAACTTTGAAACACTAAAACTAAATGTGATACTTCTAGGACTATAGATATTTCATATAGATATGAAATAGAACTATGTAAATAAAAAAGGAAGGAAATGATTAGTTATGATTCAGGATAGTGGTTACCTTGGGTGGAGACAGACAGGAACTGACTTTAGGTCCATGCAAGAGGACCTCTGGGCTCTTCTCTGCAGGCCCAAATCTGATCGTCTTCTAACTATGCCCCTCCCCTTAAGGAAAGGAGTCTGTAGCATGAAAGGGATGTTCTCACACAAAGCCTACAGCACCCCCTTCTAGATCATGCTGTGAATACCCGGAAGTCAGGACTTCCCTGTCCCTACAGTGAGAGCCTCTCTCAGTGACTGTGTGGACCTCTAGCCCAGGTCTATTATTCCAAGCGCAGATCATGATTCTGTGTGAACTCAGGCCTATGGAGTGGCTAAGGATGCTGTTTACCAGTATGTGGACTGACCTTTGGGCCGAGTATCCATGTCTGTGCTCAAAGGACAAGCTGCCGAAGACCATCTCTCCTCACACTACTGTCGCAGTCCAATGTAGCTAAAACCTAATAATTAAAAATTCTAGCCTAGCCTTACAGGCTGGTATGAATATATTTAGTGCAATGGAAGCATAGTATGCATTTTATTTAATAGTCTTAGCTAGAGTGATAGCTTTTCAATATTTAAATATATAGCCTGTGGGCCTTTTCCTCCAGGCCCCATAAATGTTTACAAGCATGGCAGAGGGATAGAACTGGGGAGCACCAAATAGGCAGATATAACTGACTTTCAAAGTTCTAGCCCCTAGAAATTTAGCAAAATGGCATCTTGGCTGGATCAGACACGTGTGGATTGTTCATGGTAATGATTGGCTTGAGTGTATCTGTTGGGAGCAATGGCAAACGATAACTAGAGAGGGAAGCAAGGGCCAGATCATACAGGGGCTTATAAGTTATACTGTGGAGTTTGGACTATCCTAAGAATAACAGGGAAATACTAGATGATTTTAAGAGTGAGGCTGGGCCGGGCGCGGTGGCTCAAGCCCGTAATCCCAGCACTTCGGGAGGCCGAGGCGGGTGGATCACGAGGTCAAGAGATCGAGACCATCCTGGTCAGCACGGTGAAACCCCGTCTCTACTAAAAATGCAAAAAATTAGCTGGGCATGGTGGCGCGTGCCTGTAATCCCAACTACTCAGGAGGCTGAGGCAGGAGAATTGCCTGAACCCAGGAGGCGGAGGTTGCAGTGAGCCGAGATCGCGCCATTGCACTCCAGCCTGGGTAACAAGAGCGAAACTCCGTCCCAAAAAAAAAAAAAAAAAAAAAAAAAAAAAAAAGAGTGAGGCTGACATGATCAGGCTTGCATTTTAGAAAGATTAATGTAGCTGCAAAGTGAATATTGGTTGAGGGACAGGACTAAGAGAAGGAGAGCAAATAATGTGTCTCTTTCAGTAATCATCAGGGAATCATCAGGAAGGAGATGCAGACAGTTTGGAGTAGGATGAAAGTAATAAGGGTAAGGTCTACAGGATCAACTTATAGAGAAATAGAAATTAAGGCCGATTCCTAGTTTTTCAGCTGGCGAAGTTGGGTAGCATTGTCTTTCAATGGGATAAAGAATTGAACTGAAAGTTTGGGAACTGTATAGGGAAAGACATTGGATTTAATTTGGACATATTGTTCTTAAGGGCCTGTAGGCAGCTAGTAAGCGTTTGGCACAAACTTGGCACATAGTAATTGTGCAAGTAAGTAAAAATGAAGAAATGAAGTCAAAATTGTTCATTATTTTATTTATTTTTGAGACAGAATCTTCCTCTGTCACCCAGGTTGGACTGCAATGGCATGATATGGGCTCAGTGCAACCTCTGCCTCCCAGGTTCAAGCAATTGTCCTGCCTCAGCCTCCCGAGTGGCTGGGACTACAGGTGCATGCCACCATGTCCAGCTAATTTTTATATTTTTAGTAGAGACAGGGTTTCACCATACTGATCAGGCTGGTCTCAAACTCCTGACCTCGTGATCCACCTGCCTCAGTTTTCAAAGTTCTGAGATTGGCCAATTATTTTTCAACTATTTTTTTTTCCTGAGGTTGAAAAAGATGAGGAGAGTTTCCTTGAATGTCTAAGGGAGCTTGAATCAATTGCTGCTCTTGTCAATTAGCATACCCCTTTGTATATTTGTCAACATATGAAACAATGCTATTATTAGTGAAATTTTATTTTGTTCTAGACTTGCCTGTTATATTCTACAGATCATAATAACTCCAACCCATTCCAAAATTGACCATATAATTGGAAGTAAAACACTCTTCAGCAAATGCAAAAGAATAGAAATCATAACAAACAGTCTCTCAGACGACAGTGCAATCAAATTAGAACTCAGGATTAAGAAACTCACTCAAAACCACACAACTGCATGGAAACTGAACAACCTGCTTCTGAATGGCAACTGGGTAAATAACAAAATTAATCAGAAATAAATAAGTTCTTTGAAACTACTGATAACAAAGACACAATGTACCAGAATCTCTGGGACACAACTAAAGCAGGTTTAGAGAGAAATTTATAACACTAAATGCCCACAGGAGAAAGCAGAAAAGATCTAAAATTAAAAGCTTAACATCACTACTAAAAGAACTAAAGAAGCAAGAGCAAACAAATTCAAAAGCTAGCAGAAAATAAATAACTAAGATCGGGGCAGAACTGAAGGAGATAAAGAAACAAAAAGCCCTTCAAAAATATCAGTGAGTCCAGGAGCTGGTTTTTTGAAAAGATCAACAAAATATATAGACTGCTAGCCATACTAATAAAGAAGGAAAAAGAGAAGAATAAAACAGACACAATAAAAAATGATAAAGGGGATATCACCGCTGATCCTATAGAAATACAAACTGCCATCTGAGAACGCTATAACCACTTCTACGCAAATAAACTAGAAAATCTAGAAGAAATGGATACATTGCTAGACACATACATTCTTCCAAGACTAAACCAGGAAGAAGTCAAATCCTTGAATAGACCAATAACAAGTTCTGAAATTGAGGCAGTGATTAATAGCCTACCAACTAAGAAAAGCCCAGGACCAAACAGATTCACAACCAAATTCTACCAAAGGTATAAACAGAAGCTGGTACCTTTCTTTCTGAAACTGTACCAAACAATAGAAAAAGAGGGACTCCTCTCTAACTCATTTTATGAGGGCAGCATCATTCTAATACCAAAACCTGGTAGTGACACAACAAAAAAAGAAAATTTCCGGCCAATATCCCTGATGAATATCAATGTGAAAATCAATAAAATAAAATACTGGCAAAATCAATCCAGCAGCACATCAAAAAGCTTATGATCAAGTTGGCTTCATACCTGGGATGCAAGGCTGGTTCAGCATACACAAGTGAATAAATGTAATCCATCACATAAACAGAACCAATGATAAAAACCACATGATTATCTCAATAGATGTAGAAAAGACCTTCAATAAAAGTCAATCCCTCTTCATGCTAAAAATTCTCAGTAAACTAGGTATTGATGGAACATATCTGAAAATAATAAGAGCTATTTATGACAAACCCACAGCCAATATCATACTAAAGGGACAAAGCTGAAACCATTCCTTTTGAAAACCGGCACAAGACAAGGACGCCCTCCCTCACCACTCCTATTCAATGTAGTATTAAAAGTTCTGGCCAGGGAAATCAGGAAAGAGAAAGAAATAAAGAGTATTCAAATAGGAAGAGAGAAAGTCTAATTGTCTCTGTTTGCAGATGACATGATTATATGTATTTAGAAAGCCCCATCGTCTCAGCCCAAAATCTCCTTAAGCTGATAAGCAACTTCAGTAAATTCTCAGGATACAAAATCAATGTGCAAAAATCACAAGCATTCCTATACACCAATAATAGACAAACAGAGAGTCAAATCTTGAGTTTAAACCATTGTGGAAGACAGTGTGGTGATTTTTCAAGGATCTAGAACTAGAAATAACATTTGACCCAGCAATCCCATTACTGAGTATATACCCAAAAGATTATAAATCATTCTACTATAAAGACACATGCACACGTACGTTTATTGCAGCACTATTCACAATAGCAAAAGCTTGGAATAAACACAAATGCCCATCAATGATAGACTGGATAATGAAAATGTGGCACATATACACCATGGAATACTATGCAGCCATAAAAAAGAATGAGTTCATGTTCTTTGCAGATATATGAATGAAGCTGGAAACCATCATTCTCAGCAAACTAACCCAGGAACAGAAAACCAAACACTGCATGTTGTCACTCATAAGTTGGAATTGAACAATGAGAACACACGGACCCAAGGAGGGGAGCATCATGAATGGGAGCCTGTCGGGGATGGGGGCTGGGGGGGTAATAGCATTAGGAGAAATACCTAATGTGGATGATGGGTTGATGGGTGCAGAAAATCACCATGGCCCATGTAAACCTATGTAACAAACCTGCACATTCTGCACATGCATCCCAGAACTTAAAGTATAATAATTAAAAATATATATAATAAGTGTATTTACTTTTGTAATATTTCCAATTGGGTCTCATAGCTCTTTCTGACAGATTTCCTGCTACCACAGGGGTTCAGGTTCCTACAGTCTTATGAATCTTTGAGATGTGATTTACGAGGGTGTCACATTGGACAATAGGACTGAAGAACTGCCAGATCTAGAAGTGGCTTACATCACCTCTGCCCATAGTCCATCGACCCAACAGAGTCACCTGACCTCAATCCAATGCAAAGGGGCTGGTATATCCAGACCTTTTGTGTGCCCAGGAACAAGAACTAGGGCTCATGACCATTTAGCCAGTGTCTAGAACACTTGAAAATCAAGACAGTTTTCAGGTAAGTGCTCAAATAACAAATGTGCAATACAGACGTCAAAATGCCTGCTTCCATACAGGCTTGTTCAAAGCACGACATATTGTGTAATTGCAAAAAAGGTCTTACCACTATCTTCAACTCATTTAAAGCACTTTGTTATTTGTTTGTCATAAGTTTGCTTAATTCTTTTAGAGGAATTCAAACTCTTATGCTAAAGATAATACTTAGTGGTCTTTTCTTCTGCAGTCAGTGCCATGAGAATTTGTCACCAGGACTACAGAGGAGAACTTGGCAATATGAAACAGAGATCTGTAAGAGATGTTTAACTCAGATGTTTCAAGTTATAAAATGCCTAATGCCGTTATTTAAAACATAAACATTTTTTTAGAGATCTTTTAATTAAATAACTCCTGGTGCAACAAAAAAGAATTCCTTATAGTCATATGATATCTTACATACATTATCTTATTTGGTTATCATGACTATATATATGTATAATAACATATTATACCCTAATATATTCTCTTTGTCATAAAGGAACCCAGATTTTCTATGGGGCGCTACTATTCCTCACCAGCTCTCAAATTCCCACTGTTTGGCTAGGGCTGGCTGCCTACTGAGATTATGGGATAGACATATGGCCTAGACCTAACCAATCAAACCTCACATCTGCCTGATTACAAAGAGCGATTCAGAGATAAACACAACATCCAAGTCATGCTAATCGAGGTCATTGCCAATCAATTATTGGACTACCGTTGTAACAGTTGAGAAACAGACCTCTCTCTAAAGCCAGTTGGATATAAGCCTGGAGTTGTTGGAGGTCGTCTTGCCCCATGAGGAGAGGCTGCCAGAGACTTGGGTCTAATAGAGAAAAGCAGGGCCAAGGCATAGAGGGTGACTCAGTTCTAATGACACTGTTTAAACCAGGATCCAACCACAGTGATGCCAGGCTGCCCCTGGACTTTTCATCCACAGGAGTCAATGCATTCTTTTTCTTCCTTTTGCCATGTTGATTTGGGTATCTTTCATTAGCAGCTGAAAGAATCCTATGCTTTTGGTTGGGCTGTTTCTGTTTTTCATATTTTACAGGAAAATAAACAGAGGTTTAGAGTTTAACTTACTATATATAGTTTACTTCACACATAGTTGGGCAAAACAGAAAGGAAAATTGACTTAAACTGCAGTGCTTTAATTGTATGTTACTTAGGATTATTTTTCAGTTTTAAATCATGCTCCTTTTTTTATCAAGATTTATGAAAAGTTTTGTCAGGATAGAATAATTACCACATTGTGTCTGGATTGTTCAGCTTTTCGAATATTTATTGGCAGTAGTTGTCTAACATTTTAGTATAATAAATACAAATGGCTGAGTCATTCTCAAGAAATAAATAGTAAATTTTAAGTACTTTATTAGCCATGTGATAGATACTTCAGCTTCTGTTCTGTACTTGAATTTTTTTCTATAGTCAAGCCCTAGATCTGATTTAAAAGCAGTAGAGAGGTTTTGAAATACTACTCAAATGTGTGCTACTTATGAAATCTTGTGGTTTTATAAAAAAGCATGTATGCACTGTATACTTCAAAATAACTAAATAACAGTATTCTTAATGGGAAAAAAATCCCATTTTTTCCTGGAACTGTGAATGGAAAACTCAACTGCATACCATTCCAATTCAACGATCTGTAATCTTAGACGATTGAAGAGTTCCCCTTTCCAAGGAATGTTTCTCTGTGTGGTTTCTAAACCTCCTGACTTTTTGCAAAAATGTAGCATACCCTGGGAACCATAAAGGAATAACAATGTAGGAATATCATAGCTCTTCTTAAATTTTCACACGTCGGACACGCAGGTTTTCCATTTTTATCTGTCCTAGTTAGTCATGATCTTTACTTCATTTGACTTTTGTCTTTAGACCAAAACAAAGAGCTACAAGGGAGTGAGAAGGATTTCCTCTCTTGAATAAAAAATGAAGACAAAGTTGCTTAGACCCAGACTTGGGTACCACGAAGACATGTGAACAGCTACATTGCTAGCAATCTGATGTTCTACTTTATTCTTTTAAAAGTGAGTGGCTATGATTTTAATGTAACTCTGTGCCATTCTTAATAAAATGATCTACTATTAATAGTTGGTGCAAAAGTAATTGCCTGCCTCCTCTTGATGCCCTGTTGACAACAGCTTAGATGAGTAGCCCAATCAGAGGAACATACTGGGTATAGAAGGAAGCTTGATATAGTTCTCGCCTTTATGCAGTGACAAGCATGATCCTGAAACACAGGAGAGGGACCTTCTGATGTTGCTGCCCAGATGTTAACTGTGTAAGTGGGGATTAGGAAACATAAGCCTTTATCTCTCAGCCTCAGTTTCTTCAGCTATAAATGGAAATGCTAATGCTTCCCTCATGAGGATGTGTGAAGATTGAAAGGTTAAATGTTCTTTTGTTGTTTATTTATTGTTCTTTTAAAAAAAAGCACTGCAAATTCTTGTGAATATAAGATATTATAGACAATTGAGCATCAATTTCAGCTCTCCCTTTCCATGCAAATTATGGAAAGTATAGTCAAAATCCAAGAACTAACACAACTACAGTCACAACAAAAACTGGTAACAAATTAAAATCGAGTTGCCATCAAGTAAAATTGTACAATTAAATTGTATTACCAACTATAATTATATATATATATATATGTCTGCAGACACACACACACACACACACACACACAGAATTTTAATTTAAGTTTAGCCAAATGGAGAAATTGGGTCTGAAAAAATTTCCTCTCCAGTAGCTGAAGACATTAGAAGTGACTTCCATGGCAGTAGTATGATAATTCTACTACCATGATTTCTTAATTAATTAATTTGAGACATTATGATTAGGCCATTTCTCTTTTTTTTTTTTTTTTTTTCATTTTCACTTCATCCCAGCATCTTTGGGTGGGATCAATCCCTCCCTCCCCCCACCCTCAGTGTGCTCCAGCCCAGCCCTGGCAGCTGCCAGCCAAATTCCACCAGGAAAAGCCTTTCATCAGCCAACCACAAGGAATCAAGTGGCAATAGAATAAAAATAAAATTTGTCTTTGCTATCCACCATTTTACCACAGTTTCTCGGTTCTCACTACCCTCTTTCTCCTAACCCTTTCCTTATAGAGCCCCTACTACCATCCCTACCATCCCACAACTCCACTCCCTAGGAATCTGATGTTTTCTAGCTCAGCTGATTACTTTTGTCTGCCTCCTCTAAAGGGTCTCCAGTTTCAGAATGATTACCATTTTTCGCCTCCAGTTTCTCTTTCAATAAAACTCACATTTGTTCACGCTTGCTGATCTCAGCACAGTATAACACACAAACCAACTAAGCAATCCTAATGTGTGAATAACTGCTTTTTCTCTTCATTCTGGGATTTTGCATTTGAAGCATGTTAGTCAATATTCACCTACAATTAGTGAAATCCCATGGAATGTAAAAGGAGTCCTAGGCTGCTGAGTGGGAATACCTATGGGCAACAGACTTCTCTTCATTTCAACTCGTAAACGAAGTTTTCTCACCTTTGATTAGGTCCAATCTCTAGAAGTTCTACATTTATTTCCTGAGAAAAACCATTGCTTAGAGATTAGGAATCACTTCTGGCTGCCATCTTGGATTTGACAGCAAGAATGCAGCTTTGTTCATGGAGCATGCAAATGGCTTGCAAAGTCCTGCTGATTGGCATGAACCCATGAGGAAATAAAGTTTGTCATTCATGTACACACCCTCTATGAGGCAGTACTTCTCCTCATTCACAGACAAATACACTTTAAATTGCATTGGGCACTTGTTGTCTTTCCAGTTTTGGAACAAAGAAAGAATATAGTTGTGACTGAAGCCTGATTAAATCCTGAAGTGTCAATTAACAAGTGCAGATGCTAGCAATATCCACAGGTCAAGTTCCTTGGTCTTTGATTAACTTTTGCTCTTAAGTGGGCTGAGTCTTGAGAAGAATGAGTATTGTGTGTAAATTTTATTATTTTTGCTGGATATGTGAAGTTGCAGTGATTCTTTCCAGGACAATATTCAAAAATTATTGTGATGTCTTCTTTTTGTTAATTGTTTTATATAAGCTTACATACAATTTGTTGGTAGAAATGAATTGCATTTATGGCTTATTTGCTATTTTTCATTTGTATCCTTTAAGCCTCAAGAACCAGGAAGACCAGAATATGCTAGGAGTACAGAATCACATATTTCCTTAACCTGAGCACATACCCATGAATGGAATGAAAAATGTACATTGTATTCTAAGAAGCAAAAGTAAAGAGAGAGCCACCAAATTGCATAGGTGGAAAGAATTGCTTATGTGACAGATCTTGAAAAAACTGTCTCAACTTTCTTTACATGTAGAATCTATTTTCTACCTCCACCATATGTACTAAAATAATTCACAGACTGATTACCAATTAAGTCCCAGTTGTGATATTTTAAGGAATCATTTTAGTCCTACTATTTCGCAATTGACACATTCTTTCATTGGCCCTTAAACACTGGGGTTTCCAGAGTTCAATGCCTCCTTTTTATTCTCACTCTTTTTCAAAGTTTTGTTTGCTTTTTGTTCTGGGTTTTTTTTTTTTTTTTTTTTTTTTTTTTTTGAGGTAAATTCTCCCTTTGTTGCCCAGGCTGGAGTGCAGTGGTACAATCTGGGCTCACAGCAACCTCTGCCTCCCTGGTATAAGCAATTCTCCTGCCTCAGCCTCCCAAGTAACTGGAACTACAGGCACCCGCCACTATGCCTGGTTAATTTTTGCATTTTTAGTAGAGATGAGGTTTCACTATGTTGGCCAGACTGGTCTCAAACTCCTGGCCTCAAGTGATCCACTCACCTTGGCCTCCCAAAGTGCTGGGATTACGGGCGTAAACTACATACCAGGCTACAAAGTTCTTAACATGGATGCCCACAAAAACTGGATAGAGTCCACAGATGAATTCAATTTTGGCTAGACAATGTTTCAAATTTAAAACCAGAGATGTTTATTTATTCATTTAGATTTCCCATGTTCTTTTGAACAAGGAAGAGGATGTTCAAAATGGGAAGATCTGACAACACTACACCAATACTTATGCATAGGAATCATTCGTTGGAACTAAATAGAAGTTGCTCTAGTTCTTGCCACTTCCTATCACATTAAATCTCTGGCCCGCTAGCTTTATCATTTATACAGCGAGCATTTATAATACTCCTTGCATATTCACCCTGTGTAATTTCATCCTTGCTTGTGATTTGATCTACCTCACTCTAAATTTCTAATCCAGAGCATATTCTTAAACACTATATATATTCTTCCCTTTTTGACAGAGTCTCTTTCTGTTGTCCAGTTTGGAGTGTAGTGGCATGATCTCCGCTCACTGCAGCCTCTGCCTCCCAGCATCAAATGATTCTCATGCCTCAACCTCTGGAGTATCTGGGATTACAGGTGCATGCCACCATGCCCGGCTAATGTTCTGTGTATTTTTAGTAGAGATGGGGTTTCATCATGTTGACCAGGCTGGTCTTGAACTCCTGGCCTCAAGCGATTTGCCCACCTCGGCCTCCCAAAGTGTTGAGATTATAGGCAATGGGACACCACACCTGGCCAAGTGCATTATTTTCTCTCATTAGCCACTAAGTTTGTGTCTCCAGTATTCCCTATAGAGTTAGTAGTGTCACCATCTGTGATGATCAGTTTCAAGTGTCAATTTGGATAGTCTATAACACCCAGTTATTCACATAAACAACAATCAAAGTTTTACTGTGAAAGTATCTTATAGATGTGGTTATCATCTAAAATCAGTTGACTTTAAGTAATTATCTTTGATAATGTGAATGGGTTTCATCCATTCAGTTGCAAAGCCATAAGAGCAGAACAGTCTTCTTTGAAGAAGAAGAAACTCAGTTTCAAGACAGCCGCATCAGCTCCTGCCTGAGATTTCCAGCCTGCAGCCTATCCTACATACTTTGGACTTGCCAGGACCCACAGTCCTACAAGTTCTGTTTCTGTGAAAAACCCTGACTGATATCCTGTTAATGTAGACATCCATGCTAAAAATCTAAAAGACTGCCTGAACACTTCCTCCTGCTGCTGGCTTTTATCCAGTTATAGACCTTTCAAATTATTCTTCAAAAGAAATATCAGATCTAATCTTGTAATTCTAGTGTTCAAGTCTGGTCTTTATTACCTAGACATCAAAGTCCAGGCTCCTAAGTAGGGCACACATGGCTGCTCATTTCTGGTCCCTGCCTACTGGTCCATTTACTGCTGTACTATTCACTTCCCTTGCACTTACCACCCAAATGAAGATGCTTCCATGTTTTTACATGCACCCTCATACTTTATTCCTATATGCCTATGCTGCTCCTATAACCTCAAATATTTTTCCTTACAGAGCACCTGGCAAAAATCTACTCAATGTTTAAGACTTTGTTTAAATGTCTTTTCTTCTATGAAACTTCCAGATCTTTTCCTTTCCTGGTAGAACTGATCAAGTCTTCGTTTGTACTCCAGCCCCCTAGTGTATACTTCTCTCAAGCAGGACCACAATATAGGAATTTATTTCATTTGTTCACCCATGTACCTGTCTTTCTCTGTTAAACTGTGAAGCCTAATTCATTTCCTAATTTAGTAGGCCCTTGTGGCAATACTTGCTAATCACCTCTCAATATCTATTCTCCCCTTCTTGCAAAGTAAAAAAATTTCTGGCTAAGCACGCAGCAACCCAGGACAAAACCTACACATTCAAGCTCCCTTATGACTTGGTATGGCCATGTCACTAAGTTCTGACCAATGGAATTTAAGTGCAAGTGTCCTGTACCAACATCCAACAACTTTCCATCAGAGGCAACTGTCATAGGCTCTTTGCCTCCTGTTTTTGACTTCTTCTATCCTGCTGTTTAGAACACGAAGGTACAACTGAAGTTCCATCTTTGTTCTTGAGGAATTTGCTCTTAGGCTTGGTTAAATGGAAAGCCACAGGAAGCCTTTGTCCCTGGGGACTTGGGAGAGCAAAAAACTATACTAGCTCCAGACTCGTTACTGGTTCCAAGTCAGAGAGGAGCTGACAGTCTCAGGCGTGAGCTGGCTATGTTTGTGTTTTTAAGCTTGGATCCTATGTTTGCATATGGTCTTCCTATTGTTTGTACAGGGTATGACAGAAGATACCAAGGGACTTTGACTTAGTTCCAACTAAGGAACCCATTCCTTGACGCTGTCTTCTCTACTTGGCCAAAATCTGACTGACTAGCCCAATTCCATCTCCTACAAAAGAGGGTGAGTTAGTGAAGCAAAGAAAGAAGAAGAATGGCTAGGTTAGAGCCAAGATGGAGGCGAGATAGGAGGCGTGAGCTCTCTGGAGAAAATGGCAACACACAGCAAAGAATTTGAGCCAATAGTTGGTGCACAGGATGGTAAAACCAAGCAATGGGAGAGAAATATGTCAAATTATTGCTGGGGTGATTTGATTTACTCCTTCAAAAATCATATTCAGGCTAGCTAAATGGACACATTATGACCTTTCTCAACATGGGTGTAAAGAACAGACATTCTTGCAAACTCTTGTAGGAGTATAAATTGCTTTAAATTGGGGGAGGGCAACTTGACAATTCTTATAAATATTTTAACTGTGTATTCACTAGGAGCCAAAGATGTTTTAAAAGGTGAGGAAGAGACTCAGCAGAAGCACTGGAAACATATGTCTTCATAATTTAATACTGTTAACTAGGTTTTAGTTATGTACTATGACAGACAGACCCACACTCACTCACATGTCTACTCTTCTCCCAACAATAACAAGAATTAAGAAACATTTATTATACATTTAACAAGAAATATGTAAAACCAATGCAGAAAACAGTAAATTTGCATTGATGTTTACTTGAGGGCTGAAGCTGTCTTTCTTAGATGATACTATTATTCTCGTGTATAGAAAACCAAGAGAAATAATTGATTTATTAACATCAGGGTTTAGTAAGATGGCTAAAAATAAAGGAAATACCTAGGATGACTATGTACATAGAATTAATACAGCAGTACCAATAATTAGAAAACTTTATGGAGGAAAAAGGTAACAATTCAAATTTGCAGAAAACTGATGGATTGATCAATAAATAATTTTGGGAAATTTAATAACTAAAATAGAAAAACAACAGTCTTTCCTTACACAGCACACATATGCACACACACAAACAATCTATATGATTTGGATATGCAAATAACAAATACAAAGAATAAAGTAGGATATACTGAAACAAAACTTGGCAGACGATTTCTGGGGCAGAAAAATGTCTACTGTGATCCTCAGTAAAAAGCCCAAAGCCAAAAAAGAAAATATTGACAATTGATTACATAAAATTAGAAACTTAAAGACCATAGAAAATTTGGCCAGCAAACACAGTAGGATAAAATATTTGTGATGCCTTTAAGGGACTGAATATCTTTGTTATAAAGGGCACCTGCATAATAAGAAAAAGTGAAACACTCAGTAGGAAATGGGCAAAGAATAGGAAAAGGCCACTAACAGAATAGGTTCATAAATGAATAATAAACATGGAAAACTTGACCAACATCATTAAATATAATACATAGAAACTGAAACAAAACAAAATATCCAATATTTATAAGATTCACAAAGATTAAAAATATAATCAATACAGAGAACAATAAATAACTCGGTGAAAATGAGGAAAAAAGTAACGTGTGCATGTCAGATTAGCAAAGTTGACAAAGATTGACATAATTAGAACAATATTATGAACAAACATAATTAGAAAAGCGAAATAATTAGAACAATTAATGTGTGTTTGTTCTCCCTGTAAGTATGTTCCACCCAATTCCAGCCTTCCTGTTTTGTTATCACATGGATTTTCCCAGGTTTGGTAAGCAAAATCTGCCTGAGTTTTCCTGTCATTTGTATGCAACTAAACTTATTTAGAAGATTGTGTCTGGCTTCATAAAGAGGTAGAGAGGCTCTCTGGGCAGGGCATCTCTGAAAGAAAGGCAGCAGTCCCAGTCAGGGGCTTATAGAAATAACTTCCATCTCCCTGGTACAGAGCACCTGGGGGAAGGGGCAGCTGTGAGCATAGCTTCAGCAGACTTAAATGGCTCTCAAGAGAGCAGCAGATCTCCCAGTACAGTGCTCGAGCTCTGCTAAGGAACAAGCTGACCCCCAAATCTCCTGACTAGAAGACACCTCCCGGCAGGGGTCAACAGACAACTCATACAAGAGAGCTCTGGCTGGTATCTGGCAGGTGCCCCTCTGGGACAAAGCTTCCAGAAGAAGAAACAGGCAGCAATCTCTGCTGTTTCGCAGCCTCCACTAGTGATACCCAGGCAAACAGGGTCTTGAGTGGACCTCCAGGAATCTCCAGCAGACCTGCAGCAGAGGCCTGACTCTTAGAAAAAAAACTAACAAATAGAAAGGAACAGCATCAACATCAACAAAAAAGACGTCCATGCAAAAACTCCATATGAAGGTCACCAACATCAAAGACCAAAGATAGATAAATCCACAAAGATGAGGAAAAACCAGCACAAAATGGTAGAAAATTCCAAAAACCAGAGGATCACAACTTCTCACCAGCAGAGGAAAAAACTGGATGGAAAATGAGTTTCATGAATTGACAGAAGTACGCTTCATAAGGTGGGTAATAACAAACTCCTCTGAGCTAAAGGAGCATGTTCTATCCGAATGCAAGGAAGCTAAGAACCTTGGAAAAAGATTAGAGGAATTGCTAACTAGAATAACCAGTTTAGAGAAGAACATAAATGACCTGATGGAGCTGAGAAACACAGCACAAGAACTTTCTGAAGCATATACAAGTATCAATAGCCAAATCGATCAAGTGGCAGAAAGGATATCAGAAATTGAAGATCAACTTAGTGAAATAAAGCTTGAAGACAAGATTAGAAAAAAAAAAAATTGAAAAGGAATGAACAAAGCCTCCAAGCAATGTGGGACTATTTGAAAAGATCAAACCTACATTTGATTGGTTTACCTGAAAGTGACAGGGAGAATGGAACAAAGTTGGAAAAGACTCTTCAGGACATTACCCAGGAGAACGTCCCCCACCTAGCAAGACAGGCTGACATTTAAATTCAGAAAATACAGAGAATACCACAAAGTTATTCCTCAAGAAGAGCAACCCCAAGACATATAATCTTCAGATTCACCAAGGTTGAGATGAAGGAAAAAATGTTAAGGGTGGCCAGAGAGAAATGTTGGGTTACTCACAAAGGGAAGCCCATCAGATTCACAGTGGATCTCTCTGCAGAAACCCTACAAACCAGAAGAGAGTGGGGGCCAAAGTTCAACATCCTTAAAGAAAAGAATTTTCAATCCAGAATTTCATATTCAGCCAAACTAAGCTTCATAAGTGAAAGAGAAATAATATCCTTTACAGACAAGCAAATGCTGAGAGATTTTGTCACCACCAGGCCTGCCTTACAAGAGTTCCTGAAGAAAGTACTAAATATGGAAAGGAAAAACTGGTACCAGCCACGGCAAAAACATACCAAATGGTAACGACTGTGGACACAATGAAGAGGCATCAACTAAGGGGCAAAATAACTAGCTAGCATCAGATTGACAAGCTCAAATTGACACGTAATATTAACCTTAAAGATAAATGGGCTAAATGCCGCAATTAAAAGATACAGACTAAAAAATTAGATAAGGAGTGAAGACCCATTGGTGTGGTGTATTGAGAAAACCCATCTCACATGTAAAGACACACATAGGCTCAAAATAAAGGGATGGAGGAACATTTACCAAGCAAATGGAAAAAGAAAGCAGGGGTTGCAATTCTAGTCTCTGATAAAACAGACTTTAAACCAACAAACATTAAAAAAGACAAAGAAGGGCATTACATAATGGTAAAGGGATCAATGCAATAAGAAGGGCTACCTATCCTAAATATACATACACCCAATACAGGAGCACCCAGATTCATAAAGCAAGTTCTTAGAGACCTAAAAAGAAACTTATCCTCCCACATAATAATAGTGGGAGACTTTAACAACCCACTGCCAATATTAGACAGATCATTGAGACAGAAATTAACAAGGATATTCAGGACTTGAACTCAGCTCTGGACCAAGCAGGCCTAATAGACATCTACAGAACTCTCCACCCCAAACCAAAAGAATATACATTCTTCTCAGCACCACGTTGCACTTGTTCTAAAATTGACCACATAATTGGTAGTAAAACATTCCTTAGAATATGCAGAAGGGAAATCATCATGAACAGTCTCTCAGACCACAGTGCAATCAAATTAGAAATCAGGATTAAGAAACTCACTCAAATCCTTTGCCCACTTTTTAATGAACTTGTTTGTTTTTTTCTTGTAAATCTGTTTTAGTTCTTTGTAAATTCTGGATATCAGTCCTTTGTCAGATGGGTAGACTGCAAAAATTTTTTCCCATTCTGTTGGTTGCTGATTCACTCTAATGACTGTTTCTTTTGCCGTGCAGAGCTGTGGAGTTTGATTAGGTCCCATTTGTCTATTTTGGCTTTTGTTGCCAATGCTTTTGGTGTTTTAGTCATGAAGTTCTTGCCTACGCCTATGTCTTGAATGGTTTTGCCTAGATTTTCTTCTAGGGTTTTTATGGTGTTAGGTCTTATGTTTAAGTCTTTAATCCATCTAGAGTTAATTTTAGTGTCAGGTGTCAGTAAGGGGTCCCGTTTCTGCTTTCTGCACATGGTAGCCAGTTTTCCCAACACCATTTATTAAACAGGGAATCCTTTCCCCATTGCTTGTTTTTGTCAGGTTTGTCAAAGATTGGATGATTGTAGATATGTTGTGTTGCCTCCAAGCCCTCTGTTCTGTTCCATTGGTCTATATCTCTGTTTTGGTACCAGTACCAAGCTCATTCAAAAGTGGGTGAAGGATATGAATAGACACTTTACAAAAGAAGACATACATGAGGCCAACAAACATATGAAAAAATGCTCATCATCACTGGTCATCAGAGAAATGCAAATCAAAACTACATTGAGATACCATCTCACACCAGATAGAATGGTGATCATTAAAAAAATCTGGAGACAACAGATGCTGAAGAGGATGTGGAGAAATAGGAATACTTTTACACTGTTGGTGGGAGCGTAAATTAGTTCAACCATTGTGGAAGACAGTGTGGCGATTCCTCAAGGACCTAGAAATAAAAATTCCATTTGACCCAGCAATCCCATTACTGGGTATATATCCAAAGGATTATAAATCATTCTACTATAAGGACACATGCACACGAATGTTCATTGCAGCACTGTTTACAATAGCAAAGACCTGGAACCAACCCCAATGCCCATTGATGACAGGCTGGACAGGGAAAATGTGGCACATATACACCATGGAATATTATGCAGCCATCAAAAACGATGAGTTCATGTCCTTTCTAGGGACATGGATGAACCTGGAAACCATTATTCTCAGCGAACTGATGCAAGAGCAGAAAATCAAACACCGCATGTTCTCACTCATAGGCAGGTGTTGAACAATGAGAACACATGGACATGGGGAGGTGAGCACTACACACTGGGGTCTGTTGGGGGAAAATAGAGGAGGGACAGTGGGTGGTGGGGAGTTGGGGAGAGATAGCATGGGGAGAAATGCCAGATATAGGTGAAGGGGAGGAAGACAGCAAAACACACTGCCATGTGTGTACCTATGCAACAATCTTGCATGTTCTTCACATGTACCCCAAAACGTAAAATGCAATTAAAAAATAAATTAATTAATAAAAAAAAATAAACTCACTCAAAGTTGCACAACTACATGGAAACTGAACAAGCTGCTCCTGAATGATTATTGAACAAATAACAAAATTAAGGCTGAAATAAATAATTTCTTTGAAACCAATGACAACAAAGATACAACGTACCAGAATATTTGGGACACAGCAAAAGCAGTGTTTAGAGGGAAATTTATAGCACTAAATGCTCACAGGAGAAAGCAGGAAAGATCTAAAATCAACAGCCTAACATCACAATTAAAAGAACTACAGAAGCAAGAGCAAACAAATTTAAAAGCTAGCAGAAGACAAGAAATAACTAAGATGAGAGCCTTCATGACTAAAACACCAAAAGCAATAGCAACAATAGCTAAAATTGACAAATGGGATCTAAATAAACTAAAGAACTTCTGTACACCAAAAGAAACTAACATCAGAGTTAACAGGCAACCTACAGAATGGAAGAAAATTTAAGCAATCTATCAATTTGACAAAGGGCTAATATCCAGAATCTACAAGCGATTGCAACAAATTTACAAGAAAAAACAAACAACCCCATCAAAATGTGGGTGAAGGATATGAACAGACATTTCTCCAAAGAAGATATTTATGCGACCAACAAACATATGAAAGAAAGCTCATCATTACTGGTCATTAGAGAAATACAAATCAAAATCACAATGAGATGCCATCTCACACCTGTTAGAATGGCGATCATTAAAAAGACAACAGGTGCTGAAGAGGATGTGGAGAAATAGGAACGCTTTTTCACTGTTGCTGGGAGTGTACATTGTGTACTTCCACATAGTTCAACCATTGTGGAAGACAGTGTGGTGATTTTTCAAGGATCTAGAACTAGAAATACCATTTGACCCAGCAATCCCATTACTGGGTATATACCCAAAGGATTATAAATCATTCTACTACAAAGACGCGTGCACATGTATGTTTATTGCAGCACTATTCACAATAGCAAAAACTTGGAACCAACCCAAATGCCCATCAATAATAGACTGAAAAAAGAAAATGTGGCACATATAGACCATGGAATACTATGCAGCTATAAAAAAGAATGAATTCATATCCTTTGAAGGGACATGGATGAAGCTGGAAACCATCATCTTAAGCAAACTAACACATGAACAGAAAACCAAACCTTGCATGTTCTCACTCATAAGTGGAGTTGAACAATTAGAACACATGGACACAGGGAGGGGAACATCACACATTGAGGCCTGTAGGGGTGTAGGAGGAAAGGGGAGGGAGAGCATTGGGACAAATACCTCATGCATGTGGGGCTTAAAACCTAGATGATGGGTTGATGGGTGCAGCAAACCACCATGGCACATGTATACCTATGTAACAAACCTGCATGTTTTGCATATATATATCCAAGAACTTAAAGTATAATAAATAAATGTTTTTGAAAACTGCACAATTTTATTCTCTCATAGTGCTGGAGGTCAGTGTTTGAAATCAAGGTGCTGGCAGGTGTGGTTCCTCCTAGAGGCTCTGAGGAGAATTCAGTCCCTGCACCTCTCCCAGCTTCTGATGGCTGCTGGTCATTCTTGGTATTCCTTGGCTTGTAGATGCCTCTGTCTAATCTCTGCCTCTGTCTTCATGTCACCTCTTTGTGTCCTCTCTGCTTTTCTCTTATAATGACACTTGTTATTGAATATAGGGCTCATAATAATCCAGTATGCTCTCATCAAGTGATCTTTAACTTAATTGTATCTGCAGAGACACTTTTTGCAAGTAATTCACATTCACAGGTTCTCAGGGGGCATATCTTTTGTAGGGGCACCTTTCATCACAGGACAGATATTCAGTAAAATATTCCAGTGGAAAAATGTTTGAAGGGTGTGATTTCAGAATTTTTTTTCATGTACTTTTGAAACAAATTAACATACATTATTTCCCCAAAACCAATTGGATGAAAAAAAATTGGTAGTTTGCTGAAGTGTAAGTAATTGACATTTTTAAGTGCCATTGATAGAACTGTAGATTGGTAGGGTCTTTCAGACAGCAATTTGGCAGTTCAGTTTCCAGGAATTTATACTACAGAAGTATGTGTGTTTTTACACAAAGACATATGCCCAATTATGCCCATTATAGCATTGTTTGTGATAGCAAAAATATTAAAAAAACTAAAGTATTTTTGTGTCTGTTTCCTCTGGAAGTTGTTTCCTTATGGACCTAGAGCAAAAGTAGACATACAATTCTAAAATGTCATTAAAAATTAGAGAGACAGAGTTTTTTTGTATATTGACAAGGATAAAAAGGCATAATATATTGCTAAATAAAAACAGCAAGTTAAAAACAGTATTTATAGTGTGATCCCATTTTACAATCAGTATTTTTATACACTGAGGAAAAAAACCCAAAAGGATGTATGCAGCAATTATCTTTGAGTGATGGGACTACAGAACTTTCACTTCCTGCATTATACATTTCTAAATTGTAGGAACATTTCACAATGAGCATCTATCATTTCTAAGGGAGAAAACAATGAAGATTTTTTTTTTTTAAGGAAAGGCAAATCCTACAGAGAGTGGCATTGTTCCAGGGCTGGGTCTTGGGCCAAGTTTTGGACTCCGCTAAAGAGCAGTGGACAGGACCTCCCTCAGCTAAGCTTGTGAATAGCATGATTGACACTTTTTGCTTGGCCTGGACTTTCATGCATATGGCCTGGCTCAGCTGGGAACTCCCTTGAAATTTCCACAAAGATGCTTCTCCATCATGTGTACAGAATTGACCATTTCTTCATTTTCTGTAGAGACAGAGAGCCAAGAATGTCATTAGCTATGAAGGACTTAAGCACAATCAGCTCATACCTTTCAGCTGTATGACTCTGAGTAAGTTATTTAACCGCCCTAGCCTGCCTACCTCAAGGGTTGATTTTGGAGCTGAAGTTAAAAAAATACGTAAAATTCCTTCATGGACATTGCAACATAGTAAGTACATATAAGTATCAATTCATACCCATCACCTCTTCTACCACCTTCTTTCTCCTTGACCACATTGCTGGGCAGGTGGGTAATCTTCAACAGTGGCTCTCAATGAGGGCTCTATCATCCCCTTGGTGGCAGTTTTAAAATGGGGAAGAGCACATGTTTTGGTTGTCGCCATGATAAAGAAGCTACTGCCTTTGACTAGATTTCTGGCAGGTTCCAGGAATGCCAAATGTCCTGCAATACAGGAGACAGTTCTAGACAATAAAGAATTGTCTTGTATCTCACATAACTTTTCATTGCCCCACAAGATATCTGTATAAGTTAAAAACCTGTTTATATTATTTGAGCCTGGAAGCTAATTTCATTTTACATAACTACATTGCATTTCCCAAGGAGAAAATTATATTTGTTTTGCTTTGATTTTACCACTTTTTTGAAAATCACTTTCTGATAGCAACACCACTTTTGCAATTTATGTCTCCAAATAAAACATACTTCTTGTATCAAAATATCCCATTGTATCCCATAAATATGTACAATTACTATGTGACAATTAAAAACAAAAATTAAAAAAAAATTCTCACTTGTAACCATCTACCTCTGTAGCTTTCACAAGTTGGTTTGGTGCATAGGTGCAATCACCTGACAATAATCTTATATCATCTGGAATATTCATTCTTAAACATTTATAGAATGAAATCCATACGAATCTATCATAAATTACTTTGCTCTTATTTCTCTTTATACTAGTTTGTGCATTATATTGATTTTTTTGAAATGATGTATAGGTAGATTATATTATCCATCACTTTTATTTCAGAATCATAAAGGAAGCATTACAAACTATTTATTACAAAAAAGAGAACTTGATAAGATTGAGGACTATTCTAGAAGATCATAAAATTTTTCAATTGCAGCAAAACCCCTAGGGGAAATGTATTAGTTCGTTTTTATGGTGCTGATAAAGACATACCTGAAATTGGGAACGAAAAGAGGTTTCCACATGGCTGGAGAGACCTCAGAATCATGGCGGGAGACCAAAGGCATTTCTTCCATGATGGCGGCAAGAGAAGAGTGAAAGAAGCAAAAGTGCAAACTCCTGATAAACCCCTCAGATCTCATGAAACTTATTCACTATCACGAGAATAGCAAGGGAAACACCAGCCCCCAAGATTCAACTATCTCCCTCTGGGTCCCTTCCACAACACGTGAGAATTCTGGGAGATAGAATTCAAGTCAAGATTTGGTGAGGACACAGCTAAACCATATCAAGGAACATCTCTCCTGTGAAGTAGGGTGGGTTCAACAATTGCATGCTTTCAATTGTAGAATAGTGACGTTGGCAAAAGTTCCAGGATCTCCTGATCCTAGGTTCAAGATAACAGCCAACACCTGTTCCTCTAGAGCCAGAATCAGGGAGGCAACAGGGTCCAGGATGATTCTTATGAGGTCCTTAGTTCAGAAGGAGAAATCGGATAATCAGGCCATCCTTTTATTTGCCAAACCAGAAGGTGAGCTATACATCATGAGTGTGTAGAAGAAGTGATGGGCAAGAAGCCAGAGATGCAAGTCCACTGAGAAGAGGAAGTGGTGGGGACGGTTGCTGCTGGTCATGGACAAGGTAGTAAGTGGGACAAGGAGTAAGGTAAAGAATGTGGACCAGGTTCAGCCTCAGCATCATTTTCATATGTGGGTTGGACTCCTAGATCTGTGTGCTTCTACGAAACACTGAATACTTGTTGCATGATTTCTTTCTTTCTTTTTTTTTTTTTTTGAGACGGAGTTTCGCTCTTGTTACCCAGGCTGGAGTGCAATGGCGCAATCTCGGCTCACCGCAACCTCCGCCTCCTGGGTTCAGGCAATTCTCCTGCCTCAGCCTCCTGAGTAGCCTGGATTACAGGCAGGAGCCACCATGCCCAGCTAATTTTTTGTATTTTTTAGTAGAGACGGGGTTTCACCATGTTGACCAGGATGGTCTCGATCTCTTGACCTTGTGATCCACCCGCCTCGGCCTCCCAAAGTGCTGGGATTACAGGCGTGAGCCACCGCGCCCGGCCGCATGATTTCTTAAAGGTGCCATCCGGCATCTGAAAAATAAGGAATGAAGACATCTGATTTCCTCAAGTTTCTTTGCTACTGAGCCAGAAGACGGATGAAAAATATTGAAAATTTCCAACAAATAAATCACTATTTGTATTTTGGAATACTTCATGTTACTTTTATTTTAGTTTATATTTCTAGTGATGAAAAATCTTTTTTAACAGATTCACAGAGAACACCAACGTAGGATGAGCTATGGTAATAACGGTGGTCTAGTTTCCACAGTTTTCCAAATTATGAGGAAGTGAATGACTGCCAAGACCTCCTGATGGGCTCCAGACTACAGAGAGTTTGCAGAAGTAAAATGACAACAACAGAGGCAAAAATAAAAGAGTAGATCATTTGAAAACATTGTTCCATAGTCTAGTTTATTTCAAATCAAAACAAAATTGAAAGCAAGAATTGCTCAGGATAATGTGCAAAATGGATGCACTGTACCCAAAGAATAAAGCACTATTCTATTAGAGTGAGGAACTGTATTTGGAAAAGAGTAGTATTAAAAAGAATCCTCAAAAAGGAAGTCAGAAAGGAATCAGAAAGACATTTTACACAGATCAGAAGTGAAGGTTTATCAAAGATAGAAGTCCTAAGACAGTGTATAAGTGTTCTAAGATATTTAGTCTAAGACACATATAGACAACCTCCTGCATCAGGAGTATCCCCCCTGTCACTCACCAGACCTGACATCTTAAGAAATATACATTAGGTTGGTGTAAAAGTAATTGCTGTTCATTAGTAGAAATACCTAATGTAGATGTCAGGTTGGTGGGTGCAGCAAACCACCATGGCACGTGTATACCTAAGTAACAAATGTGCACATTCTGCACATGTACTCCAAAGCTTAAAGTATAATTTTAAAAAAGGAGTAATTGCTGTTTTGCCATTACTTTTAATATATATAACATATATTTATTTTTATCTATATTAATATGTATTCATATATACATACTCATATATGATAGCTATAAAGGTAGAAAAGAGATAGATTCCCTTATTTGTATAAACTTAAATCTTGCTACACGTATTTTTTTTAATTAAATTAAATTAAATCTTTCCAACCTAGGTTATGTTAAGATGTAGGAGGTGCACAGGACAGGCATAGCCCAGCCCTCACAAAGATAAGTGAGTGAGGGAGTCAGGCTGCCAAATGGGCAAGAATCACACAGACCCATGCTGGAGCAGTGTGTGAGCTGTCAGAGAATCTTAGAAGGGCACTTGTTTTACTCCTGGATAGTCAGAGGGACCTTCCCTGCAGAAATGATGTCTAAACAGATCCAAAGAATGAGTTGGAATTTGCTGGAGAATGAGGGTGGCAGAGGGACAGGAAGATTATGTCCCACAGAGGCAACAACCAACAACATTTAGAAAGGCCAAGAGAGGTTAAGGACTGTTCAAAGAGACGGAACAGAAGTTCAATGTGACAAGATCAGTGGAGTGGAGCGGAGTGAAGTGGAGTGGAGTGGAGTGGAAGCTACCAAGGTAAGTAGGAACCAGTTCATAACGAGGCGTCTTAAGGGTTTGTGCATCCTAAAAGCAATGGCAAGACTTTAAAGGGCTTGATCAGGGAAGCAACGTAGGCAGGTGGAATGTCATTCTGGCTACGGTGTGGAGAATGAATTAAAAGAAAGAAAATTGACAAATATTTTGTCATATATTTTTAATACATTGTCATATATTGTTAATATATTCATGTATCTATTCAATTATTATATGTCGCTCACCTACCTTTTCCTATTTTCTAAATCCTACATCTTAACTGGCCAAGGTGAACCCAACGTATCACTTTCCTATAAGCACTTTGAAAAGATATGCTATTATGTCCTGATTAGCATACTAGGAAAGAATAAAACAAAAACTATAGATAATAAAGGAAGATTTTAATGGATGGAGACTCTTAAAGTAATGAGAAAATAATTTTAAGTGCAAGATAAAAATGTTAGCTCACCTGATAGAGCTAGAGCCTTAAAGAATCTTCTATCCATACTACAGGTAACAAATAATTGTAATTCAAAGTCATAAGACCCCGTTTTTAAAGGAATCCTGGTAAGGCTTCATGGAGGAGGTAGAATTTTGTCTGGGTTATTTTTAAAGGATAGGTAAGGGTTTAAGAAACTGAGAATGGGAAGTAGGGTGGGAGGATCCTCTTGAAAAAGGGTCGGGGGAAGACACTATAAAGTGTAAGTTTTGTTTGGCTCTGGGGTCACCGTGGTGACAACTGTAGGACCCTGACTGCCACCACTCACGGCCTCTGGAGGAGAGCAATCAAGTTTGGGAGCAGGAAGGACTTCCATCTCTGCTCTAGGAAATCTAAGCTCACTGTGACAGGTGGCATAGATTAAAGTCTTGCAGGACTAGTGGCAGGGAGACCAACCTGGCTTAAACAGTGCAAACACAATGTGAAAAAGGCATCAACTTGGTGGCTCTATGAATATTGGAAGGAAAAGATTTAGAGGGAACGTGAAGTGAGGGAAACTACAAGATGGGTGAGAAAGAAGAAGCCCTTCTGAACACTCGGAATGCTAGTTAAAAATGGGCCAGTTAGCCTCGTCCTCAGGCAGAAACTATGGGGATCATGCCAAACCAATGGAAACATCAGCATAAGTATTTGCATCTATTAGGAATGTGAGTACTAGGTTATCAGCCCTTGTAACAAACACAATGAGGAGCATGGAAGCCATTAGACAGGTTCTTCGGAAAGGGCCCGTGAGAAACATTTGCTTTGGTGCTGTTAAAAAGCAGAGATAGGCAAGGAATGGTGGCTCACGCCTGTAATCCCAGCACTTTTGGAGGCCAAGGCAGGCGGATCATGAGGTCAAGAGATTCAGACCATCCTGCCCGACATAGTGAATCACCATCTCTACAAAAATACAAAAATTAGCTGGGCATGGTGGTGCATGCCTGTAGTCCCAGCTACTCGGGAGGCTGAGGCAAGACAATCACTTGAACCCAGGAGACAGAGGTTGCAGTGAGCCAAGATAGCACCAATGCACTCCAGCCTGGCAACAGAGCAAGACTCCGTCTCAAAAAACAAAACAAAACACAAAAAAAAACAGAGCTAGAGGCTGCATGCGGTGGTTCCCACCTGTAATCCTAGCACTTTGGGAGGCCAAGGTGGGTGGGTCACTTGAGGTCAAGAGTCCAAGACCAGCCTGGCCAACATGGTGAAACCACATCTCTACTACAAATACAAAAATTAGCCGGGTGTGGTGGCACGCACCTGTCATCCTAGCTACTTGGGAGGCTGAGGCAGGAGAATTACTTGAACCCAGGAGGTGAAAGTTGCAGAGTTGCACTGAGCTGAGATCGGGCCACTATACTCCAGCCTTGGTGACAGAGTGAGACTCTGCCTGGAAAAAGAAAAAAGCAGAGCTAGAAAGCAAAGTTATTGTCATTTGGCCAGGGCCTTGTTTGTATGCAGTAATAGCCAGCAGTCTTAATGGTTTTAAATAGCTTTGAACAACTGTCTAATTTTGAGGAAAGGTAGTGAATACGTTGGCGTCTTGATGTAAATTAGCACACAGAGCCACAGACAAAGTTGTTTTCTCCACTTTCTCCTCCATGGTTTCTAATAATTCTGCATGTGGTTTCCTACCTGTTACCACTGGCCAATGGAAAGCCAAAGTAATGTGTCCATTACAGGATTCTCTTCTACATACCTAGAAGCCTTTCTGGAAAAAGACTATTCAGAGAAAAATAAAGAAGAAGCAGATCCTAGACTTTACTGGCTGGGAAGACTTGAAACTTGGTTTCAGTACTAACCTTAAGAAACTGGCAATTGAGAGGCAAGTTTCTGAACAAGGTAATTACAATGAAATGGCATTTTAATATTTAAGTATAGTTACTATTATAAGGTAAATGAGGGGAGAGAATGACTAGAAGGATTTACAGGAGGCTCCAAGAGGAAGATATCATTGTGAATAAAATGGAAAATGGGTGGAGTTTGAGTTTTTTTAGTGCCTAGATAAAGGGAAAACAAATGGTTACAAAAGATGTTTTAGGTAAACAGACACCATAATTTGAAGCTGGGCCATGTAGGGGAATGTAGGGCTGGGATGAGAGGTGTGAAGACATGGGTGCTATCACAGAAGAGGGGAATAGCGTTACTCCCGGTAACTATCATCCACACCAATACAGGTAGATAAAATTTAGAGATGAAAGGCGACTGTATTTCACCAGAAGAAATCACTGTTAATTTCAAATGGATAGTCAATTTGAGGAGAGTCTAAAGAGAGGGGAAATATTAATAGAAAGCAAAAGGATAATGGGAGATGACAAGGGTGTGGGATTTGAAGGAAGAAAGAAACAAAACCTGGCTGGACCTCAGAAGATAGGGAGGTATGTAGATAAAGGATAAATCCATTTTCAAAACTCTAGGCAAAGGCCAGAGTAGCTCTGGTGGTTTAACGCCCAGTGCTTTTTATTGCTTTATGAAATAGAAATTGTGAAGCCTTAAAATTATTTTGTGCATAGCATAATGTAGGGGGAGTCACCTCAACCCACAGTGCCTCTGTCTTGTTAGATGTTGTCCCATCCATGAGAAGGACAAAGAGGTGCTGTAAATGCAAGGGAGGAGGAGAGACCCACAGAGGAAAGGCAGGGCAGGAAAGATGAACTTAGTCATGGGAACAGTGAGGAAAAAGTGTGGGGAGGGAATAAACATTCATTTCCTAATATGAACCAGATGCTATAAATATATTATCTCATTCAACCTTCACCACAGCACTGAGGAGCAGATAGACAACTGAAGAAACAGGAGGTTGAGGGACTTGCCCAAGAACACAGAACTGCATTGAGGCTGAGACTTCATTCAGAACCTGATATCACAACATCCTGCTCCTCGCGATGGGAAAAGTAGCATTTGTAGGCTAGAAGAAGCAAGAGGTTGAAAACTGAAGATGAAAGTTATTACGTAGAAAAAAAATCTTTGAAACAGAATGTTGAAAACATACTAAGCCACTCGTGTTCAACGTCAAGGGTGTTACTGGACTGTTACGGGAAACGCCCTGGCCTATTAAGATAGCTATTTAAGAAAAGCTAATTTTTACACATGGAATGATTGGAAGAAACTTGTGTAATCAACTGAGACATTGGATGAAAACCGTAAATAATGAGGAGAATGTTATCCTTCCTCTGGCATAAAAATATTGCCAGATTGTGGTGACAGTTCAAAAATTTTATGAAGGAGACCCCCCTCCCCGGAGAAGAGTCATCCTTCCTTTCCCTTCCCCCAGCTCCTTCTCTCAGCCAGCCCTTTCTCAGTCACTCTGAGTTCTGGAAATAAAAACAGCAGGAAATTCAGTGTTTGCTCTTGGCATCACTTCCTCTCTTTCCAAGCCACCCCCCGACATTTCCCATTCAATCTATCTATTATACTATGTATACCCATCTCATGTCCTAGAGAAAGGCTTTCAAATTAAACAAGTACTATCTGATTTGATGAAAGCATCTCCTTCAAAAGTTATCCTCTTAAATGTCATTACCTTAAGTCTACATAGGATAAATAAATTAATAAAATGCAAAATGTCTCTTCCCTGGACAAAAAATTTCTGAAAATTGTTTATTTCATGAGAAATGCATGACAGATGGTATGAGTAGTGGTGAGGCATTCAAAACAGAACAAAGTTTCCTACTGTTCTGTCAGATGTTTCCACTCTCTGTTCCATCCATTAAACGCTGACTTATTTTTCTTCCACAAATTCAGTTTGGCTTCTAAAAAAATAAATAATGCTTTGGGTATTCATTTAAGATTGTCTTATACTAATACTGGAAACCTCAATCTGAAATGTAACCTTCACACCACAGAGATTAAGTGGCTGGAAGCATCTATAATAACTTCCAACACGTCGGAAATGATGGTCGTTGTTCAAGGAGCATTCAACTACCTTTGATCACTATGATTATTCAATTGGATGCGTAGATTGGTACATAAGTAATATTTAAATGTTTCATGGGCCAGGCATGGTGGCTCATACCTGCAATCCTACTACTTTGGGAGGCCAAGGTGGACGCCTCACTTGATCTCAGGAGTTCAAGAACAGCCTGGCCAACATGGTAAAACCCTGTCTTTACAAAAAATACAAAAATTAGCTAGGCATGATGGTGGGCACCTGTAATCCCAGCTACTCGGGAGGCTGAGGCTTGAGAATCACCTGAACAAGGGAGGCAGAGGTTTCAGTAAGCAGAGATGGAGCCACTGCACTCCAGCCTGGGCAACAGAGCGAGACTCTGTCTCAAATAAATAAATAAATAAGTTAGTTTCATGAAAGAAGATTACTATTAAAATCTAAAATGTTATTTGGTCAGTAATGGGTTTGCTAAAACAATACCCATATTGCCTCAAGGATGGTTCCACGAAGCTTGTCTAACCCACACCCACGGGCCTCACGTGGCCCAAGACAGCTTTAAATGCAGCCCAACATGAACGTTTTGTAAACTTTCTTAAAACATTATGAGATGTTTTTGCAATTATTATTATTATTTTTAGTTCATAAGCTATTGTTAGTGTATTTTATGTGTGGCCCAAGACAATTCTTCTTCCAATGTGGCTCAGAGAAGCCAAAAGACTGAATACCCCTGTTTAGACTATATTTTGGTAAACAATGAATAGTATTCTCATAGAAGCCCACTATACTTTATGATTGAGAACTGATAAATGCATGAAACTGAAGCATTCACATGCCCTCATGCATGACATGCATGCACACACACACCTTTTAACAAAACATGATTAAATATGGTCATGTGTGAACTTTGCCAACTCCTGCATGACCCAGATGCTCCATGCCTACTACATACTTCTTTCTCATGTGGTTTGTTTTGTTCACTTTCCCTTTTTGGGTCTTTTGAATGAAAAATTTGGATCTAAAGGAAAAATGAGCTTCTAGAAGAAAATTTGTAGAGATGTGGATGATAAAGTTTTTAACGGCATTCCAGATGACAAGTGGATCATATTTTTATTCTTCCTGCTGAGTCAGATCCTTTATAGAATTGAGTGATTCCATTCGGCACATGCTGATTTATGATAGGAACTGAGATTGATATCACCCTATTAAAAAGACTGTAATCTCTAAAAAGAAAAGAATTAGACAAGATATTTTTTAAAAAGATCCTAATTAAAACCAAAAAAAATTTCAGCAAAAAAACCATATCTGCTGAAAATTAGAAGAATATTTTCACAGTTATTCTGGAAATAAATTGACGCTACTTGGCAACCTTCACAAAATGAAAAGTACTGCAGTCTGTCCTGCCAGTTTTCTTGTGTGTAACTGACCACTGCTAGATGAGAAACAAACCCTAAACTCCATTGCTTTAATTATTTGTCTGATTGACCAGCAAACCGATATTAAAAATTATTTTATTTTTATAGAGGAGATTTGCAAAGTGGGTCGCCATCTGTAATTGTTTTTTTTAAAAACACAGCATTCAGTAGCATAGTTGGCTAAAGTGTTGTTGTTGATAGAATCCTAACAGTAATTACCAACTGAAAAGAAACTAGAATATTGAATCTCAGTGATATAAAGCAGGATTTTTAAAGTGACAGCAAAATTATTGTGCTACATAGACTTGCCTTCTAGGTTTCTTTTCTTCAGAATTCAAATCTGTGACATGCACAGGTTAGTACTTAAGCTTTAATAGATTTAACTGTTAATTTTCACAGGGGATTGCTGGGGAGAGGGTTTGGGAGGAGTGGGCATACAGGGATTCTCTGTAATGTCCTTACAACTTCTCTGAAAATCTAAAATAACATTTTTAATGTAACGATTATGGTTACTTAGAGGAGGAAGATCTGGAAGAGGAAAAGAGCTTAGGGAAAACTCCATGGAGCAAGCCCTGTTTGTATCGGATGGGCAAAGTTAATATATAAATACATATGTAATAGTTACCCGTTAACTCCCCTAAAGAGGAAGGGCATTCTAAGCAGAGGTAAAAACATTGAAAAGTACAAAGAGGTACAGTCCTGGCTAACCAGAAAATGTCAAACAGCTTTCACTTCTTCATTAATGAAATTTAGAACCATTCCTCTGTGAGATCTAAGATTTAGGCCCAATCACCACAGCTAGGATTTTGTATCAAGTCCCCAAACTTCTTGTCAATTACACACTCAACCCTGTTCTCCCAGGGACTATCTCTCCCTGTTTAGTGGATCAAAATTTTTTCCTTGACCCATGATGGCAGACACATCACAGATGGATACAGGTACTTTGATCTTGCCATTTTGACACGAGAGTATTCTGGCATACCATTGCCAGTGTTATAATTCCAATTCATATGACATTTAAACGAGGAGTCTCCCTTCCTTTCTCATGGATTCCTGAGCATTTTGCTGGAGGACCCTTAGTACTTATCACTTTCTGCCTTGACGTGTACCAATATCTAAAAAAAAGACAGGGCTGCAATGGAGAGGCACTCAGGGTCTGGAGTCGCTGCTTATACCTGCCAAGTTGTATAAGGCATGACCAGAGCCATCACAACTGGCTTTTCTCAACTGTTTCCTCATTCTTGTGATGATAGCACTTCAAGCACGAGGTTGCTGTAAGGCTGTAATGAAGTGAAGTAAGGTAGTCGGGTGGAATAAAAGAAGTACTTATGCTTGCTATTATTCTCAAGAAATAAGTTTCTTCTTAGGAAGAGAGAGTCTGTCTTATTTATCTTGGAATCCCCCCACAATCCAGTGCCTTATGCCTATTATGTTGCATTCTCTTATGAAAAGATGAACAACCCTTAGGAGATACCTTTCAATCACATTTGAGAATTGTACTGAATTGCTTGTCTTTCATGTATAGAAATTATAATATTTTGTACTGCAGCTATCTTAGCATTAAGGGGCTCTCACTGTATACATTTTGCACAAAGAAACGGAAGATCCAAGGGGGCCATTTGCTTAAGGGTATGCAAGCTAGTTATTGGGCTTGTTACTCCTATTTCCTAACAGGTCAGCCTCCCATCCTTAGCTTAGCTTTTTCCTTCACTCATATCTGTTTTCTCTGTTGCCCTATGACCAACCAACTCGCCATAAGAAAACTCCAGTCACATTTGTTGAATAGAGGTAACGCTGTCTAATGCTTTCATTCAGGACAAAACACATCTGCTTCTTCACTCTGTGTGAAAATTGTACCTAGTTCGAAGAAGATATGATGTCACAATATGTGAAAATCATGACAGTTCATGATAAAGGAACATCAATATTCCCTAGTGCTTTTAATGCAAAATTGTGTGCTGCTGTGTTCCATTTCTGCAATTATATATATGCAAGCTTAATGGAACTGAGTTTCTTATTTGTAAACACTAGAAAATATAAACAATGCTTGACAGTTTAGTCACAATATTGAGGTGGTTGTAATGAGTGCCTTAATTTTTCTGTTGTATTTGTAAATTTACAATATTTTATAGTAACCTATGTTTCTCTTTGGACTTAATATGAAATAGCCCTTAGAGTTAAAACAGAGTAATAGTCTAAATATGATAGAAAGCTGTATTAAGATATTTTAAAAATTTTAATAAAGTTTTACATACTTTCGGGCTTATAGTGTTTGTCAAATTAACTACTAATACATAGTAATTTCACTACAGTGGATTTCCCTTTTTATATTTTAAGAAATATATGAATGGCTTGGTGTAAAATATATAGAATGCAAATCTCATTCCTGTGTAAGCAGAGCATTGGTACATGCCTAGCTTCTTCCATTTGACCAAGGGAAAGTCTGTTCACATCCTCCTCTTTCCTCTTGAAAAATTACATTTTGTCAATGTATTTATTACATATGTTTGTTTTATGGTTCTTAATTTTCTATTTGTCTTGTATCGTGTCTTTTTGTTTGGCCTGGTGGGTCCTCATATGGACATTAGGGTGGATGGGTAGATAAAAATTTTTATTGAATTCTGAGTCTTTCTTTGTTTCCTGAGGATAAGATCCTTTATTAGTCTTCTGCATGAAAATTTTATCCTTTGGGCTGTGGGCAGCTTACAGAAAAAAATGCCTAGGAATATGACTAAAATTTTAAAAACGATTATATTTTAAAAGCCAGTATTTTTATTTATATATTTATTTGATTGTAAGTTGATGGATTATAGCTGGATATATTTATGGAGAACAAAGTGATATCATGATTTATGAGTACAATGTGTAATAATTAAATAAAGCTAATATATTAAAATGTATGAATGTCTTCTATTGAATCATGACATGTATAATTGGTGTCCTGAAATTTTTAATTTCAAAATAATTACTTTATTATAACTTCTTTCATAATTTGCCCACACATGCACTCCTCTGCTTGATCTTTTGTTTCTGTTATGACAAGGGAGAACTTTTTAAAATTACATGTCATCCACAAAGAATCCCTTCACACAATTGATTCTTGAAAAGCAGATACCTTCAAAAAAGTCAACTAAGTAAATTACCATGACATCAAAAGACAGAATTAAATGCTTCCTACCCTAGTCCTTTCTTCACACACTTTTTTTTCTTTATTTTTTATTTTTGGTTTCACAAAACTCTTTCTAAAAATATGCAGGTTTTCCAGGACAATGCTTTATTCTGTTATTTCTAGGAGAAATGTACAGGTCTAAAATTCCTTCTAGTTTTATTCCAAAAATGAAATTCCATGTCTTTTCAGTAAGTTGTTTTATATGAATTCCCTCATTGATTGATTTTCCTGACAAACTTTTATTATCTGACTAAAATGCATGCACTACAATATTGTAATCTGAAGATAAATATGTGAATAAAAAATTTTTCCACCATCATAACCCAGTGGTGATACAGGCTTAGAATCATCAGAATATAATACTATAAAGTGCTAGCTGCTGAAGAAGCACTAAGGAGAAAGAAACAAGTGATATTTGAACAAACCAAGAAAAGACTCCCAGAAGAGTTGGGTCGTAAAAATTGTGTAGGTGCTGATCAGGTGAAGAGGAAGAGGATGGGCCTTCTAAGTGGCAGAAGATGAATGACAGGGCAGGGAGGCCAAAAGAAGAGTCAAGGAAAAGTAGGATGTTCCCAGATACTAAAGGGTCTATATACCAATCACCTTGAGGACATGGAGGATTTATAACATGGAGGATTTATAATTTCAAATACCAATTGAAATAAACACACTTAAGGTCATAACTACCTGTATGCAATATATATTATTACCCTTTTTCTGGCACATAATAATATGTTGTTTAATCTGGCTGTTTTTATCTTTAGTGACTTTATTGATGTTCCAACTTTTACACAGCCAAAAGTGGTCCAGAACCATTTCTTGTTTAATTAATTCTTCTCTCCAAGTGCCTAGTGAGTACTCAGAAAATATTATACGACTATAGGAAAGCAATCTCTTCTGTAAAAAGTTTGGTTATTGGGCAATCAAGATACAGCACACCTTTATGTTTATTTAATACCGCTTTGACAGTAAGCATACCTCAATATTTTATTTATTATTCATTTCACCAGCTTGATGTGGTCTCAGTTCTTGTTTAGATTCCTGCTCTAAGGAGTCGAATTATAAAAGTGAAAGAGAAAGCCCTGTGCAGGCCATGAAACACAGGTCAATCTTGGGAAAAATAGGTGTAGGGACCAGCGGCTTTCTGAGACATAACTTAGCAAATCAAAAGAAAAATAGACTTTTGCATCCAGCCTTGATGGAATAATAGGACCCAGATTTACTTTCCCACCATAAACAACTGCAGCATTGGACAAAATACACAAACAACTGTCTTTAGATGTTTGGCAATGAACTCTGCATGTTTGTGATCCCTGATAAAACAGTGAAAAATAAAAAGAATGGTGCATTAGTGACCTGTGGCAAGCTAATCTAAGGTATGTGTTGTATTAGTCTGTTTTCATGCTGCTGATAAAAATATACCTGAGACTGAGTGATTTATAAAGAAAAAGAGGTTTAATGGACTCACAGTTCCACATGGCTGGGGAGGCCTCACAATCATGGCAGAAGGTGAAAGGCAGTTCTTACACAGCATCAGGCAAGACAGAATGAGGACCAAATGCAAGGGATTTCCCCTTATAAAATCATCAGATCTCTTGAGACTTACAGCCACGAGAATAGTATGGGAGAAACTGCCCCCATGATCCAATTATCTTCCACCAGCTTCCTCCTGCAACACATGGGGATTGTGAAAACTACAATTCAAGATGAGATTTGGGTGGGGACACAGCCAAAGCATACCATGTGTAATTTTAGTTATGAGGAAATACATGGATAGTGGAAACACTTTTGTAAATTTGATGGAAACTGTAAATGCACAGATTCAAGAAACTCAACAAATCCCAAGACAGACAGACATATACACATGAAAATACAAACATGCCAAAGTCCATCATAATTAAAATGCTGATAATCAGTGATGATAAGAAAAAAAATTTTTAATGAGAGAAAAAGGCATTACCTACAGATGAATTGCAAAAGAATAACTACAGACCTAGTGCCAAAAATCCTGTGAGTCAAAAGACATCTATAAAGTACTAAACAAAAAACACTTGCAGCAGAGCAAGGTGGCTCATGCCTGCAATCCCAACACTTTGGGAGGCTGAGGCAGGTGGATCATGAGGTCAGAAGAGCGAGACCATCATGGCCAACATGGTGAATCCCTGTCTCTATTAAAATACAAAAATTTAGCTGGGTATGGTGACACGAACCTGTAGTCCCAGCTACTCGGGAGGCTGGGGAAGGGGAATCACTTGAACCCGTGAGGCAGAGGTTGTAATGAGCTGAGATCGCCTCCACTGCACTCCAGCCTGGCAACAGAGCAAGACTCTGTCTCAAAAAACAAAAACAACAACAACCAAAAGAAACCCACTCATGACCTAGCCATATCCAGCAGAAATATCCTTTAATAGATCCTTTAATAATAAAGAATAAATATAAAGTCTTTTAGACAAGCAGAAGCTGAAAACCAATTTGTTGCTAGCAAAATCTGTACTACAGAAATGTTAAATGTTCTTCAGGAAAATTATGCAATAAACTTAAATCTTTGCACAATATTAAAATTGAAAAGTATAGAAATAGTAAATTTGAATAAACAAATTTTTTCTCATTTTTTGATTCCTTAAAAGAGAATTGTCAGTCAAAAAATATCATCAATATATTATATGTTTTGTAATACATGTAGAAGTGAAGTCTACTCAAAAATACAGTTTGAGTATCCTTTGGCCAAAATGCTGGGACCAGAAATGTTTTGGATTTTGGATTTTTTTGAATATTGGAATATTTGAATATACATAATGAAGTATCTTGGGAATGGGACCCACGTCTGAACACAAAATTAATCCATGTTTTATATACACCTTATATACATAGACTGAAGGTAATTTTATGCAATATATTTAATATTTTTGTGCATGAAACAAAGATTGTATACATTGAGTTGTAGAAGGCAAAGATGTCAGGTATTGAATTTTCCACTTGCAGCATCAATTTGGTGCTCAAAATATTTTAAACTTTGGAGTATTTCAAATTTCAGACAGAAGAGATGAAAAAGATGTATCCTGTTGTACAGTTCTTTATGTGGGAAGAGGCATAATATTAATTGAAGGTAGACTGTGAAAAGTTAATGATGCATATTGTAAACTTGAAAGCAAACAGTTTTAGAAAGAGGGAGACAGTAAGTTATAGTGCCAATGAAATAGACTAATATAAAATACTTGATTTATATAACAGAAGGCAGGAAAAGAGAAAAAGAACTCAAAACAAGCAGGTCAAAGAGAACATAAATAGTAAGATGACAAATTTCAACATAACTCTATTAATAATTACATTAAACCCAAATGGTATAAACAGTCCAATTAAAAGGCAGAGATTGTAAGACTGAATAAAAAATATGACATACTACTTATATACCATCTACAAGAAATTCACTTTAAATATCAAAAAAGGATAAAAGTAAAAGGATGATAAAAAATGTAACATGCAAACACTGATTATAATAAAGCTGAACTGTGTCTTTTAAGATTATATAAGAATTCAAAACAAGAAATATCACCAGGGATAAAGAGGGCATTTCATAAGATTAAAGTGGTCAATTTATCAAAATATCATATCTGTTATCAAGCCATAACAGACCTGAAGTCAACATTCACTAATTCTGTGATCGTAAAGCATGTGATTCAGCTTTCTTAGTCTAAGTTTCTTAATTTTATAAAATGAGACTACTGCTTGACAGGACTATTGCTATTAAAAGTACTCTGAGTTCTATGTGAAATGTGACATTATTTCTCTACCCATTTTCATATGTTTATTTTTAATTTTTTAACTCTTCATTTTTAAATCATTTCAGATTATAAAACAGCTACAAAAAAAATCTTTGTATATTTTCACCAAAATTTCCCAAAAGTTAGCATCTTATGTCAGTAAATTATCAAAACCAAGAGATTAAACACTGATTCAGTACAACTATCAAATATTCTTCAAAGCTTTACCAGTTGTCTCTCTAACATCATGTTCATTGTCCAGGGTCCAATTCATGTTCACATATCGCCTTTAGCAGCCATGTATACCTACTCTACTTTATTCTAGAAATGATTCTCAGTGCTTCTTTGTCTTTAATGTTCCTGTCACTTTTGAAGAGCACTGGTCAGTTATGTTTAGAAATATTTCTAAATTTAGGGTTATCTTTTTTTTTTTTTTTTTTTTAATTTGAGACAGTTTCGCTCTGTCACCCAGGCTGGAGTGCAGTGATGCAATCTTGGCTCACTGAAACCTCCTACCAAGTTCAAGCGGTTCCCCTGCCTCAGCCTCCTGAGTAGCTGGGATTACAGGCATGCACCACCTTGTCAGTCTAATTTTTGTATTTTTAGTAGAGTTCACCATGTCAACCAGGCTGCACTCAAACTTCTGATCTCAAGTGATATGCCCGCCTTGGCCTCCCAAAGTGCTGGGATTACAGGCATGAACCACCACGCCTGACCAAATTTAGGGTTATCTGGTAGATTCCACAATTAAATATACATTAACTGTTCTGAGTAAAAATATCACAAGAATTATGCCATGTCCTTTTGACTGCGGCATGTCGTGAGACACAGGCCATTGATTTGTCTCTTACTGGTGATGTTAACTTTGATTCCTTGGTTAAGGTGGTGTCTTCCAGGCTTCTTCACCTTAAAGTTACTATTTTTCCCATTATTATAGTAATTTTTAAAACCCTCAGAAACTGTACACTGTCACATTTTCCCACCCAGCTTGGCATATACAGAGAGAGGGAAGGAGGAAGGTGGGTAGAGAGAGAGAGAGGGAAAGAGAGAGATAATGTGAGAGTAAGTGGATTCTTGACATATTTTTAGAAGTACATTGTATCAATTTCTGCATTCCCATATTTTTTCTTAAACTACTTTAATTTAAAGAAAAAAAAAAAAAAAAAAAGAGGCCGGGCGCGGTGGCTCAAGCCTGTAATCCCAGCACTTTGGGAGGCTGAGGCGGGTGGATCACGAGGTCAAGAGATCGAGACCATCCTGGTCAACATGGTGAAACCCCGTCTCTACTAAAAATGCAAAAAATTAGCTGGGCATGGTGGCGCGTGCCTGTAATTCCAGCTACTCAGGAGGCTGAGGCAGGAGAATTGCCTGAACCCAGGAGGCGGAGGTTGCGGTGAGCCGAGATGGCGCCATTGCACTCCAGCCTGGGTAACAAGAGCGAAACTCCATCTCAAAAAAAAAAAAAAAAAGAGAGAGATAGAAGGAATCTACTCTATCCTCATCCCAATCAGGTTGGATCTAACTTAGACTTGCCAAAGATAAAGAATCCCCTAGAGAGTGGGCATGGTGGGTTATGCCTGTAAGTCCAGAGTTTTGGGAAGCCAAGGCAGAAGAATCCCTTGAGGCCAGGAGTTCAAGGCTACTGTGAGCTATGATTGCTCCACGGCACTCCAACCTGGGCAACAGAGAGAGAGAGAGACCCTGTCTCTGAAAAAAAAAAGGATGCCCCTGGGCACCTGCACTGTGCTGATATGATTGGCTGCTTGGGTAGGAAAGTGTAAGACCTCTATAACAGGAACAAGGGGAATGTTGGTCTCTCCCTGGGTTTTTCTCCAGGTGGCATGTAATTTTCCCCTCCATAGGGAAGTCATGTGAGCTGAAGTCTCTCATTCTGCCCTTGGAAGCTATTCTTGAACTCGATCACAGGAGGAGTTTCCTTTTATCTGATAACTTCATCCTGGATTCATTTTGGCTCTGAAAGCTGCTCCTCCCACGTGGTCTGCAAATCAACACACCCTCATCCTACTCTGCAGGCTTATGTCACTGCTTCATCTGACGATTGTTTGTAATGGTCAGATCTGTTGCTTATCTGCTTTGTAGGAGGCCATGGAGATGAGCGAGGTAATATGTGTTCAAAGGAAAGGAAAACATGTCCCACTCTGAGCCACACTCTCTGTCAGTGGCACAATATCATGGTAGATATCATTTTATATGTAGGAAATTATAGTTTGTGAAGAGTGAAGGGACTTAGTGAAAACACAATTGAAAATGTAAATAATCCAAATTTAGAACTCAAATTTTCATATTGTAAGGACCCTGTTTAAAACACTACCAGCTCTCAGATGCCATGGAGCACCTAAGAAAGTTGTATTAAGATAAGCAAGACCCAGTTTCATATTTAAACAAAAAAGCACAGGCAGAACTAATTCTTCCCATGGTGGAATGCATTTAATTAGGAGTAAGTCTACGTGTAACAATTTAAATAATAACTTTATAGCCAATGACTTTACATTCATATCAGAGCTGAGTTCTGACCATGGTTTTGAATTCTTTAAAAATAACATTTGTTCTTTTTTTGTTCAAAAAGCAATACAAAAACAATGTAAAATTTGAAATTGTAGAAAAAAGTATCATTAAAACTGTAAAATATATTGTAAAAAAGTAAAAAGCACTATTAAAGATAATCGCAATTATACTTTGGTTAGTAAAATCCTCCAACTTTTCTGCCTATGTAATATAAAAATAGTTATATGCTTATATTATTTTATATATTTAATATTTCATTATATAAGTATATTGATAATTTATAACTTATATAATTATATGTAAGTAATCATAAATCTGTAATTATCATTATATTAAAATATGAGATGATTCCTACTTCTTTGATAAAGCTTCTTTTTACACTTATGAAGCTTTTCCTGTGAAATTATACAACCTGAGTTTTAATGACAATAAAGTATTCTATTGGATGGTTGTATCATAATTTATATAAATGTACCCCATAATTTATGTAAATAAATCCCATCTCTACAAAAAAAATAAACAAATTAGTCAGGCAATGGCAGCACATACCTGCAGTCCCATGCTACCCACCAGGCTGAGGTGGGAGGATCGTTTGAGCCTGTGAGGTCAAAGCTTCAGTGAGCCATGATCATGTCACTGCATTCCAGCCTGAATGACAGAGCAAGACTCAAACAAAATCCAAAACCTAACAATGATTAAATTAATATTCAAATCTTTATATACATTCACAATAGGTGAAATAGGTATAAAGTTTAAACATTTTTGTCACATATTTATTTTCTCTAGAAAGAGTTACCTTAAGTTGCACTCTTCAAGCATTATCTGTTTCTCTGCTTCTTTGTTGTGACTATGAGGAGTGCATCTGGCTGCAGAGAATAGAGAACCCGACCACAGCAGTAAAAATAAGAGGTCTGTTTGTCTCAGACCACAGGAAGGCCAGAGGTTATCAATCTTTTCATCTTTTTCATTCAGTAGTGTTTCCCTTGCACTTGCCTGTATGCCACCTGTATTAGTCCCTTCTCATACTGCTATAAAGAACTGCCCGAGACTGGATAATTTATAAAGGAAGAGGTTTAATTGACTCACAGTTTCACATGGCTAGGAAGCCCTCAGGGAACTCATAATCATGACAGAAAGGGAAGCAAGCCAGTCCTTCTTCACATGATGGCAGGAAGAAGTGTGGAGCAATGGGGGACAAGCCCTTTATAAAACCATCATATCTCATGAGAACTCACTCACTATCATGAGAACAGCAGCACAGGGGCAACCACCCCTATAATTTAATTACCTTCCACCTGGTCCCTCCCGTGACACATGGGGATTATGGAAACTACAATTCAAGATGAGATTTGGGTAAGGACACAGCCAAACCATACATATCACACCATGCTTTTTAAAAGTTTGGAAAACTGGCTAGCCATGTGCAAAAAGCTGAAACTGGAACCCTTCCTTACACCTTATACAAAAATTAACTCAAGATGGATTAAAGATTTAAACATAAGACCTAACACCACAAAAACCCTAGAAGATAACCTAGGCAATACTGCTCAGGACATAGGCAAAGATAAGGACTTCATGACTAAAACATCAAAAGCAATGGCAACAAAAGCCAAAATAGACAAATGGGAGCTAATTAATCTTAAGAGCTTCTGCACAGCAAAAGAAACAATCATTAGAATGAAGCAGCAACCAACAGAATGGGAAAAAGTTTTTGCAATCTACCCATCTGACACAGGGCTAATACCCAGAATATACAAAGAACTAAAACAAATTTACAAGAAAAAAACCTCATCAAAAAAGTGGGTGAAGGATATGAACAGACATTTTTCAAAAGAAGACATTTATGCAGCCAACAATCATATGAAAAAATGCTCATCATCACTGGTCATTAGAGAAATGCAAATCAAAACCACACCGAGATACCATCTCACAGCAGTTAGAATGGCGATCATTAAAAAATCTGGAGATGACAGATGCTGGAGAGGATGTGGAGAAATAGGAATACTTTTACACTGTTGGTGGAAGTGTAAATTAGCTCGACCATTGTGGAAGACAGTGTGACGATCCCTCAAGGATCTAGAAATAGAAATACCATTTGACCCAGCAATCCCATTACTGGGTATATACCCAAAGGATTATAAATCATTCTATTATAAAGACACATGCACACGTATGTTCATTGTGGCACTGTTTACAACAGCAAAGACTTGGAACCAACCCAAATGCCCAACTTTCTGGATAAAGAAAATGTGGCACATATACACCATGGAATACTATGCAGCCATAAAAAATGATGGGTTCATGCCCTTTGCAGGGACATGGATGAAGCTGGAAACCATCATTCTCAGCAAACTGACACAGGAACAGAAAATCAAGCACCTCTGTTCTCACTCATAAGTGGATGTTGAACAATGAGAAAACATGGACACAGGGAGGGGAACATCACACACTGGGGCCTGTTGGGGAGGGATAGCAGGGGGAGGGGGGATTGGAGAGGGATAACATTAGGAGAAATACCTAACGTCGGTGACGGGGGTGGGGGCGCGGTGGTGGATGCAGCAAAGTACCATGACATGTGTATACCTATCTAACAATCCTGCACGATTTGTACATATACCCCAGAACTTAAAGTACAATTAAAAAAAGAACACTATTGTGGATATAGAGAAATAGCCATGTGAGTTGAGTACCCAATACCAGGTGGAACCAATTTCTCTACTTTGGATGTACCAGCTACAACTGTTTTAATTAAAGCATAACTTAGAATAAAAAAAAAAGTTGACATCATAAAGTGGCTATAATTATACAATAATTTTATTCTAATCATTCCCTACTTTTCCTTTTTTTGGTTATTTTAATTAATCCTGTTTTGGACAGCTTTATGTATAATTTTTAGTTTACATCTTGGATTATTAGAGTCCTGTGACTGAGGATTTCTACCTACTTTGATATCATGGTCTACTATTCTAATTTTTTAAAAAAATTATTTTTAAATGAACTTTGTCTTCTAGAATAGTCTTAGATTCATAGGGAAGTTGCCAAGATAGTACAGAGAGTTTCCATAAACCCTGCACCCACCTTCCCTAATTGTTAACATTTTCCATTACTGTGGTACATTTGTCACAACCAATGAATAAATATTGATTCATCATTAACTAAAGTTTATATTTATTCATATGTTCTTAGATTTTACCTGTTGTCCTTTTTCTGTTCCAGAAACCCACCAAGAATGCCACCGTCTCCCTGCACTGTCTTTAGGCTGTGTCAGTTTCTCAGACTTTCCTTGTTTTTGATGACCTTAACAGTTTTCATGAATATTTGGTCAGGCATTTTGCAGAATAGTTCCCAATTTGGACTTGTATGATGTTTTTATCATAATTAGATGTTGGTTACAAATTTTGGGGAAGAAAAAACACAGAGGTAGAATGCCATTTTCCTCACATCACATCAAAGGTTCATGCTATCAACATGACCTGTCACGGATGCCAAACTCGATTATGTGGCTGAAGCAGAGTTCTTTTCCATTGTGAGTGGCTCTATCCCCTTCCATCGTGTTGTGCTGTTTAGAAGGAAGTCAATATGTGTAGCCCATACTTATTGGGGTTGTAGGGTGGGGAGTTATTCTCCACATCTTTAAGGGGATATCTTATAAGTTATTTGGAATTCTTTTGTACGTTTTAGTTATTTATTCAATCATTTTTTTAAAAGTGTTCAGGGGATGCACAAATCAGCCACTGGAAGAGAATATTCAATCATTTATTTAATAACTCATGGATATTTGTGTTATACTTAGGGATGTAATGTAATACTGCACTATTTGCTTCCTTGCTCCAATTGCTTCAGCTGTGGTCATTGGGATCTTTTTGTTGGCTCCTGTGTTCCTTTAACACACTCCCATTTTTGTTTTGTTTTGAGCACTTCCTTATTTCATGACATTACATGATGCTCCAGACATGTCTTGTATATTTCCTGCCCCATTCCTAGAATCAGCCATTTCTCCAAGGAGCCTGATGTTTTTTATTGGAGAATAGTATTATAAACCAAGATCTAGGCACTGAGTATGCTTAATACTTTGTAACCTGTAATCAGCAATATATTTCTTTCTAATTTTAATCCCGTTCTCATTGCAAATAAAAAGTCTTATACAGACACATAACATATCTGCAATTAAGACCTATTCTTTGTGTCTTGTTCTCAGCAGAAATATAGCAATGCTGTTCTCAAGCATATGCTGGATTCCTCTTAATATTGATATGACTAAGGGTGATGCATGGATTGTTGCTTACTGGGCAGAATGTCTTTTCACCCTTTCAGAGGTCTACCTGAAATCTCAGCCTCGGCCTTCGGGTCACTTCTTATAAGCTCTGTGAATTTCACAGGAGGAGGGACAAGTTCCACTCTGTCATTCAGCCTCACCTTAGTAAACCCAGCCATAAAAAGCTACTTCAATTCTCGTTTCTCTAACTTCACACCTTCCATTAAATAACCCCAAGATTCTGCCTCTGAAAAATAAATTTTATATATCAAGGTAATAAAACAGCAAAACACATCCAATTTGAAGCTCCATTTTGCACCATTTCACTTGTAACAGTATTTTTATGAAATGACAAGACAAATAGAACAAATTTAAGAAATGTGAAGAACCACATTCATTTTTATGCAGGCATTATAGGCATTGTACAATGATCAAGACCACTGGCATCAGAGCTAAAATAAGAACAGAGAGGTAATGCAATGGAGAATTCATCAGTCACATTAACAGCAAATTGCACACTAATCCTTTATCTATTATTTATAGTATCAATAAGTGTATCCTGTCTAGACTACAGAGTACTTAAACTCAAAGGTGTCAGTAATAACAAAGAACAACATTATTAAATAATAATAAACACCAATTAAAATTAAAATAAATGGAGTATAAGAAAAAGCACTTTACAGATTGCATTTATAAACCTAGCCTATTTTATGAAGTTGTTATCGGAATTATGATTTATGCTAGCTGATAAATCTGATTTTGACAATTGGGTAAACAAAAAACTCAGATTGTTAGAATTAAAAATTTTTTGCTTGAAAAATGATCCATATATGAGTAAAATTTAAAATTTATATAATCAATATTTTAGTATTTCCAGATTTTTGACATGTTTTCAAATTTGTATCTTATTAGTGTCACATCAAATAAAAAGAGCTAAAGTAAGTGCTTTATCTTGACCAAATTTAGCAATCATGACTTCTATAGCTGCAAACAAAGCTTATCCACAGAATTTAACTTGTATTCAGATATAAACAACCCCTAAATGCTCCTCAATTTTCTTTCATTTAGACAAAAAACAAGTTTCCCCCTTTTGCTGAGTTGTTCAGTTAAAAGACTGTTGAATTTGGAGAGTGAGACTGATGGCTCCCAGTGAGAATGGGCAAGGCAGAGCCAGCCCTGACAGAAGAGGGAGCCACTCTGCCTCCTAGGAAGCTGACTCAGGTTCCATGGCTTATGCCTTGGGCTTTGGCCCATGGGCATTTGCCCAGAGGAAATTTGTTGAGTATAATAATGATCGTCTCTGACCACATTCATTTCATGTAGGAACTCCTTGGCATGTGTTTCAGAGGACTGGGGTGAGAGTGGAGATCCATGACATGTTACCAGGGTCTTCATGAACATGCGGGTCCTAGGGACAGGAGGTGCAGGTGTCCATGGCAAAACAAGGCCTTAGCTGGTAGACTGGATTTCAGAGACAGGATTCTAATATCCACCAAGAAATTTGCCTGGAAGAAAAACATGCTCCTAGGTTTCTGAGGGAAAAACCAGATAGGTTATTTAACAAAGATCTTAAGTTAGATTAATGCAGAGGCCAACTTTAGAATCAGTGGCACAAAACAAGGTTGAGCCTGGGGACAAGACCACCTTCTTTTAAGAGCCTGACACTGAAGGACATGTGACTAGGGTGTGAGCATAGGAGTCAAAATTCAGCAGAAGACATTGATCCTAGATTAAATTAAAAGCAAAGGGGTCTTAGCCTCAGAAAAGTAGCTCCTGGAACAGGGCACATGGAAGGCCTATACTTTGGGACTGACTGGCTAACTCAGCAGATTTTAGTATGGGGTCAACTTAATGGGACTAGATATTAAGAATGGGACTTGATACTGAGGCTTCTGCCTGGGGGATTAGCACAGTTTAAATATGGCCCGACACAGGGGTGGACTTGCTCTTGTATATGGGATGTTGGAGTCCCAGCTGTGGGGAACTGGGAATTATGGAGACTGAAATCAGAAGACATGATGACTAAAAGTAATGTCACACTCTGAATTGGATCCTGGGGCACAAAGAGGTCATTAGGTAAAAGGTAAAAATATCTGAATAAAGTTCGAATGTTAGTTAATTAAAATTTGTCAATATCCATTCACTGATTGTTACAAATGAATCATAGAGATGTGATATGTTAGCAATAGACAAACTAAGTACAGGTTACATAGCCACCTTCTCTACTGTCATCACTAACTTTTTTGTAAATCTGAAACTTTTCAAAAGTAAAAGTTAATTTTTTTTAAATCAGGCACCTGATTATCTTTCTCTTCTTTTTCCTTTTCTCATGTGAACACTTTTCCTTATTCAAGGAGAAAATAGTATTTCCATTTCACTTTATCTGAGTGCTTAGTATCTTCCCAGTAATATGACATTTATGGGGTTTTTTGTCTATATCATGTATAAAAATGGTACCATTTTGCTTATATACTACTCTGTCTTAGTCTGGTCAGGCTGCTATAGCAAAAATGCCATAAACTGAGTGACTTACATGTAATAGAAATTTATTTATCATAGTTCAAAACCCCAGGAAGTTCAAGATCAAGGTGCCAGCAGACTTGCTACGAGGTGGAGGGCCCACTCTGGTTGGTAGAAGGCGTCTTTTCCACCCTCACTTGGAGGAAGGGGTAAGGGATGTGTCTTGGGCCTCTTGCAATAGGCACATTCTATCCATGAGGGTTCCATCTTCATGATCTAATTATTTCCCAAAGGTCTCACCTCCTAATACTGTCACATTAGAGAAGTTTTTAACATATTAATTTTTGATGTACAAACACTCAGATCATAGTAAAATTTCTTTGAGTTGTTCAATATCAAAAAACAACATGTGCTATGACTTCAGTTATAATATTAATTGAAAAAATGCTTTATAATGTGAACAAAGCATATTTTAAAAATAGTGTTTAAAAACAGAATAAATTTGCTTTCAAGTCAATAAAGGTTACTTTTTAAATTAATATTTGACATCATTTGAAATTTAATTTATCCCCTCACTTCCTTCTTTCATCTCTCTCTCTCTACCTGTTGCATTTTAAAAAGCTTAGAGCTGTCATACCTTTGACACCATCTACTTCAATTCTTTTGATAAAGAAATGGAAGTTCAGGGTTTTGATAAGCTACCCGAAATGAGCTATGCAATTCCACATATTAATAAATGAATAAATTGGGCCTAGCGCCAGTAGTCTACCTGTATTAGTCCATTTTCATGCGGCTGATAAAGACATACCCAAGACTAGGAAATCTACAAAAAAAAAAAAAGAAGTTTATTGAACTTAACAGTTCCACGTGGCTGGGGAGGTCTCACAATCATGGTGGAAAGCAAGGAGACACAAGTCACATTTTATGTGGGTAGCAGCAGGCAAAGAGAACCTGTGCAGGGAAACTCCTGTTTTTAAAACCGTCAGATCTCATAAGACACATTCACTATCACAAGAACCACATGGGAAAAACCAGCCACCATGATTCAGTCATCTCTCACTGGGTCCCTCCCACAACACATGGGAATTATGGGAGCTACAAGATGAGATTTGGGTGAGGACACAGAACCAATCCATATGACTACCTCCTAACCAAAAGCACATTTTACTGCACAGTCTTGCCTTCACTCTACAAAAATTACTTTGTTTCCAGAGTTACTCTTGAAATTTCCCTTCCTATAAAGAGAAAGACAAGTGTGTCTATGGCCATTTGCCTGGATTTTATTATCTGTTGTTCCAGCGAAACTGATGTGAATCCTTTTACAGCTTAATTTTATTACCTCTTTAAAAGGAAATGCTGAGAAAAATTCATGATTCTCATACTTAGATAAAAGTGCCAGCAAGTTAATAATTTATAAAATAATTTTACTGCCATATGGATTTTCCCCCATCTAGTCCCATTTTCTGAGTACATGAATGTGCTAAAATTTTAAGTTTAAACAGCAAAGTTGTTTTTAAAATCAGCTCTCCAAAGAGTTATAAAGCAGTAAAGGAAATGAAATTTGTTAGCCTTGAAGGTGATGCTATAAAGATATACAGTTACGTGTAGGAAGAAACATGTTCATTTGTATATTCTGGGCTGTTCTTTATTTTGTGGCTGCAGTCTACTTGCTATGATTTTCCCTGAGGGAATTTCTGTTTCTATTCCAAGTGGTCTGTGTTCCAAAACAGCTACCAAAGTTTATTGCTAATGTTCTTTCCATTCCCTACAAGTCAATGTCCTGCCGCATTAACGAGGTGTTTTCATGTATTTAGAGCATCTCCTCTATACCCACTTATCCCCAAACTATAGCTACCGGGGCGGGGGGTGGGGTGGTTCCCTGGCAGCAGCTGCTGTCATCTTACGTGTCCTCTAGGGATGGTTCAAGAAACAATGGAAGGGTATTTAGAAGTGGTGGAAAATATGGCTTGACAGGTCAGATTATGGTTATGATAGGCCTGGAATCCTGGATTTGTTGGTTGGGGGGCCCTACCTTGCCATAGCTCCTAAGTTTAATTTGGGGCTTGGTGACTCTCTGGCGCCACACTCTGGCAACTGATCATCAGCAAAGCCCTTTGGACTCTTCATCAAGCAGTTCAGTGCAGATCATCACAGAGAAACCCATGGAGAAAACAACATAAAAATCTCTGTGAAATGCATCATATTTCAAAGATATAGGACTGACCTGAGTAATTTTCTTTCAAAATTTGTTTTCTTCAGGTGTTTAAAGTCAGAGTTAGGTATAAGTTTAGCTTTGAGTTCCCATTTGTACCATATACTTCTTAATTTTTATTTTAATTTTTTTCTATATACAAAGAACATAGGCCTCATGGAACACATTTATTCAAAAGGAATAGTGAAACTCTCCACCCCATTCTTACACCATGCCTGAGAGAAAACCACTGATAGCAATTGGTATATATCCTTCCAGCTTTTGGACTGTGTTTATGCAAATATGTACATAAATATATTACCAAAAATATATCATACTGTGTGTGCATGTGTAACTTGCATTTGCCTTTTTACTAAACAATATACATTGGGTATCTTTCTATATCAATACACAGAGTCATTTCATTCTTTTTAATAGCCACATGGTATTCTACTCTATTATACAGAGTTATTATAATCTATTTAACCAGGCCCCCAATCATAGGGATTTGGATTACTTTCACTTTTTTAATAAAAGTATCATCATTATACATATATCTGTGATTACTTGGAGCAATATTTTTGCAGAATAAATTTCTAGAAGAGAAAGAAAATATATCAATTTATGCTTCCATCAAGAATGTATGAAAGTCCATATTTTCTTCCTATTGTTATGCCGAACTATATAAATTTTTAATACATTTTGGTCTTTGTTAGTTTAACTAAAATTTATTTTTACTTCATTATAATTGAGTTTAATTGAGTATATCTTTTAAGAACTATGTTTAATGATCATCTATGTTACTTCTTTGTGAATTCTGTGTTCATATTTGTTGTTTATTTTCTGTAGTGGTATTTTCCTTTATCTTACAAATTTGTGAAAGATAATTTTAACACATTGACTGTCACTGCAATTTCCCTCATTTTATCACTTGTCTTTTATGATGTTTACATAGTCATTTCATTCATCTTTTTCTTTATGGTTTCTATTAATCTGATATGTTTAGCAAGGTATTCCTTACATAAAAATTATTTTTCACTGGTACATTTATTATTTTTGTTATTTTTAAGACATTAACCAATCTAGAGACCTTTTAGGATATGATTTTGAAATAGGAATATAAATTCATTTATTCCCAATTGGGTAGACAAAATTTGCAGCTGATTTATTGAACAATATGTCTTTTCTCCACTAATATGAAATGTCACTTTTATGATATAGCAAATCCCATATACATCGAGGTCTATTTTTTATTACGAATAATCCATTGACCTATTGATTTGTATCTCTATTAGTATCAGGGTGTTTTAATTGCAGTATTTTATAATATGTTTTAATAAATTACAGATCAAGATTTCATTGATAATTTTTATATTGCTCATAGCATTCTAACTTATTATATTCCAAATGAAATTTTAAACTAAATTTTCAAGGTTCTGAAAATGCTAAATTTAGCTTTTAATTGTAATTGCAATAATCTTATTATAACTTATTACTTTATACTCTTCACCCAATATAGTTGTGTTTCTTCATTTGTTTTAGCTTGCCTTTTGTGTTTAATTGAAAGTCTTGTTATTGGATTTATTTCTAGATATGTTTATTAGTGTTATTAATGAGTCTTGTTTCCCACTTCATTTTCTTACTTTTATTGATTTTTGGTCTACTGATCTTGTATTAACTGCTTTCTTATACTTGCTGTTGCTGTAGCAAATTGTATTCTTGATTGTACTCCAAGGCAGTTATATAATTTTTGGTAAATGATCAGACATTTTACAGTCAATATATATTTCCTTTCCTTTTCTTATATTCCTTTATTTGTCAGAAGTTCCAGAATCTTGTTGAATAATAGAAATATTAATAGAAAGCATTCTCTTATTTATCACTTTAATGTGATTATTTTTGATATTTCATTATTAAGTATTATATTGGCTTTGGATTTCTGAAAAATACTCCTTACCAAGTTAAGAAAGTTTGCTTTTCCCTTGGCATGCTAGGAATCTTAATCAAAAGTAATGCTAAAATTTATAAAATGCCCTTTGGCTTCTACCAAGATTACATCAGCGTATTTCCTAACTTTGAACAATTTTTGTACTCTTGAATAAATTTGATCAGGTAAAGTGTATTGCTGTTTCAGTGTACTGTTGGATTTGATATTTTATAATTAACTATTTTCATTTGTGCTTATTAGATAGATAGGCCCATGGTTCTGTGACATCTTCATCAGGTTTATTGTGTCAAAGTTATGCTTTCTATAGTTTTGTAACAATTAAATAATACCGAACTTAACTATTCATCAATATTTGGTAAAAATTTCTGAGAAAACCAACATGGCTCAGAGACATTTTGCAGGATTTTTGGACAAAATTTTCAACTTTTCTATGGATATTGATCTATTTAGGCTTCCCATTATTTATTTAGCCAAATTGGTTGTTTGCCGTTTCCTAAAAAAACTACTTAAAAATTTTATTTTCAGAAAAGTACAAAAATTTTATTTAAAGATTATAGTTTCCTTTGATGATTCCCCTTTTCTGTTTTCTAATATTGTATCTGTGTTCTCTAAGGTTTCCTTTGGCTAAACTTGCCAGGGATTGATTGGTTTGTTTTGTTTTTATAACTTTTCAAATAAAAGATCACAGTTTTTATCAATAAGTTGTAATGTTCGGCTTTTTCATTTTTAAGTCATTGCTTTTGGATTCTTTTACTTTCTTTTGATTTATTTTCTTCTTTTTAATTTCTGGAGTTATATATTTAGGTTATTTTAAGGTTACTTTAGATTACATCAAACAAAATTTCTTATAAGAAAAGATTTGGCCACAATTCACAGATTATATTATATTAACAGGATTATTTTTTCCTCTTTGATACAGGAGTTATCTAGAAGACTATACTTTTATTTCCAGGTGATTTTTAAAAATGCTTTCTTTTGATGTTCATGTCAGTATTTATCGCATGGAGTTAAACATAATTTCCTATATGATTTTCAAATATATATTTAATTACACAAGTAGCATATGAATATATTTTTATTGTGAGTCATATAATGTAGAGAAAACTATTTCCTCTAATTCCATTTCTAGTGGGAACAATAGTTACTGGCTTATTGTATATAATTTCAGTCTCTTTTCTATTCATCTGTGTCCTCTCACTAGGAACTGGTACAATCCTGGACTTGTTGTATGTAGCACTCTGACCTATGCATGCATGGACGCTGCTCCTAGCTGCAGACTGCTGCCTCACTTGGGGTTGTTAAGGGGATATAGAGAGGTTGATTCACCTGGTTGCACTTGCTGGAGTTCCCCAACTAATCACCTTCTCCATTACTCTTGATGAACCCCTGCTCACTGCATCTGCCAACCCAGAGCATGAAGTTAACTCTTTTATAGAAGTGTTTCCTACACGCATTTTGACCATACATTTCTTCTTCAGGTGATTGTGTTTTCCATCTTTCAGTTATCCAACATAATTTTGCGTAGTCAGTATTCATTTCTGGTTACCAACATATTTACCCATTCAACATTCTTGATTCCCTCCTTGAATTTCCATCTTTTCAAATGAAATCATTTTTACTTTTGCTAGCAGAACTCCCTTCAGCATTTCAGTGTAGGCCTCCTAGCAATAAATTATGTGCATTTTGCTTTTTTGTTTACTTTTTACTTCTTTTTGTTGTTTGTTTGTTTGAAAATGCCATCATGTAACGTTCATTTTGAAGATTGTTTTTCACACGTTGGCCTTTAGTTTCTTTCAGAACTCTAGAGATAGCATTCTATTATCTTCTGGCTTCTATTGTTCCTATTAGAGACAGCTGCCAGTCATTGTTGCTCTTTTGTAGATGATGTGTCTTTTTTCCTCTGGCTGGTTTTTTGATCTTCTCTGTCTTTGGTTCAGCAGTTTTATTCTGAGTTGCATAATTGTGGTTTTCTTTATGCTTATCCTGCTTGAGGGTTTGCTGAGCTTCTTAATCAGTGGATTAAATGTAGTTTATCTACTTTAGAAAATTCCCAGCTATTATCTCTTTGAATAGGCTTCTGCTCTATTTCTTTCTTTTTGCCCTCTGAAACTTCAGTTTTACATGGTAGGCTTTTCATCCTTGTCCTGTATGTCTCTTACATTTGTTTCTTTTTTTTTCTTTTCTTTTTTTCTTCCATGCTTTACTTTGTATATTTTTCACTGACATGTTTCCAGTTCGCAATTCTTGTATTCAGCAGTGTCCAACCTATTGTTAAACTCACACATTGGGTTTTTTAATTTAATTTTGAAATAATTTACTTTGAAATATTTTTATCAGAAAAGTTGCAAGAACAGTAGAATGAACTCCCACATTCTCTTCATCCAAATTCCCCAGTTAATAGTTTTATATTTGCTCCATCTCTCTTTCTAAAGATAGATAACTGAATGCGTTCAAGGATATGATACCTCTTTGTGAATATTTTGAGCAAGTTGAGCAAGTTGAAATCCTTATGCCCTACGATCTCTAAATATTACTATTAATATTTCTCCCAAAGACACTCTCCTACAGAGTAATCACCACGCCTTTCAAATCAGAAAATGGACTGTGATAAATACCACCATTCAAACCACAGCCCATTACTGTTCAACCTTCGAGGCTTATATTGAAATTTCCCTACCTCTATCCTTGAATCATCCACTTTTACAGGGAGCCCTTGTTTCTGATGGAAATTGATACCTATATACTTGGTATGTTATTGCTACTGAGGTGTCATTGCACCTAGGCTCTCTCCATGGTCAGAATTTTGAAATATATGTATGTATTCATGTATATGTACACAGACATACTCACTTGTATTGTAAGTTTTTTTCTTCCTTCCTTCCCTTTCACTCTTTCCTTTCCCTTCCTTCCTTCCTTCTCTTCTCCTTCTTACCATAACAATAGCAACGAATTATGTTTTCTCTTCCCCTCTTCATATTTGTACATTTCTTTTTTCACAGTAAGAAATCCAGCTTTCATTATAGATACTTTCTTGATCAATCCTCCTTTACATAATTAACCTCCTGAAAATGCCAGTTACTGCCATGGCCAACTCATCACTCCTGCTTTCATCTCCAGGCAAGTCGTCACTTTTGAACTCTTCTCCCCACAAACCCTGGGCTGTTTGATATGCCACCGCCTCCATGCCCCTGCCTCTACCTTTTGGCTGTTAAGACACATTGCTAACTGTGCATCCCAACCTACTCTCACTTTCACCTCCCTGGTGCTACTCTCACATGTACCCCCATGCATGCTTCCTTGGACACCAGGCACACTGCTGCCTCCACATGGCTTTCCCATTGTGACTTCCTTTGCCCCTGTGCATACCTCTATCTGTATGCACGCTACCCTACTTTTTGGTTATTGGATACTCTGCTATCTCTATTGACACCTTCCACTGCTGTTTTCTTTAAATATTTCTTAACTGCAGATATTATATTTTTTCATATTTATAATGCCTAAATAAATGATTTTTATAGATTCCTTTTACTGAAAATTTTCCATTTCCTTATCGACTTTGCATTTTATTTTCTTAAATATATTCATAAAAATTATTGGGTAAATTCTTGTTTGCTGATTACAATATCCTGATCATCTACAATTGTGTTTCTGTTGTTTGTTTTTTTCTCTTGATTATTGGACAAAGGAACTTGATCTTCCATGAATAGTAAGGTAAAAAATGTTAGAAATTATATATAATAAAAGCCTACAGGGTCTAGATGATATTGTCTTCCACCCAAAAGTGTTCCCTTTTTCTTCTGTTGGGCAGATAGAATGGCCATTGATCACCTCAATCGAGTCACTGATTATTTTGAGTCAGACTCTGGTTTCAGTTTTGCTGAGTGTGCCTCCGAATAACTTCTGTTCTTAGGGTGTAGCCCTCCAGGGCTTTCAGTTGAGAGCCTGGTGAATCGCTGTCTTCCCAGCTCTAAAAGATTACAGCAGGTTTTCAGTTTAGGTCTTTAACCTCCTGCTCCATGAATCTTCAAAATTTATCAACTTTCTTGAAAGGAAGACTGGCAATGTATTTGGGACGCTCTATAGTCTTCTGTGAAGGCTAGAGATCTCTGTTGTTGGCTTTCTATGCGGGGCAGACTGTAGCTTTGCTCAGAATCTGTAAATATTCCCATCAAAAAACCACCTGTAGATGATAAATGTCAATTCCCTACTCCCTCTTATGTTTTTATATCTTATTTCTTATGTCTCTGGGCTCCTCTTCCCCATAGCAGTTCTTTGATTCTTTAGCACCATGATACTGTGGGGGATTTCACTTTGCATTTCAGAAGTTTGAGGGCTACTGTTTTAGCCTCCATACAGTCTCAGAACTCAGTTATTGTCTTGGCCATGTGTTTGGGGTCTCTCACATTTTCAGTGAGTCACAGAGTCCGATATAACTGCTAAAAGTTTTGTTAGTTTAACTTTTTTCCCCAGCTGCATCTTTCTGCCTGGACTCATTCTGATCCTTAGCCTGCACTCCAAAGTGGCAGTTTTGCCAAGGGAAAAAAATTGTGGCCATCATCAAGTCATTACTGGAAAGTTCTCACTTCTCTGGAATTTTAATCCATTTAGTTCTTGTTTTTAAAACTCTCTGATTCCCTTATAAATATATAATTTACCTAGGCTTTTCTCATTGCTGTTAGTCCAAGTGTTGGCCTGCCACACTTACTACATCCTTTCCGGAGGTAGAAATTCTCTCTGTTACTCTTAATGAATTTTAAAAAATATTTTACACCACTTGTATAATTTATTCTAAGTCCAAAACATGTTTTCCACCATTGTTGGTAGCAGAAGTCCTGGAATTGATTTCTATACATTTTCAGATCCCATAAAAATGAATTCAGTTGAATTTGACTAATGTAAATTAGATTTATGTGAATAAAGGATAAATAATTATGTTGATCTTTGTTGCAATTAGAGAAGTGGTACAGGTTCCCCATTCTAGCACTCAGTATTTGAAATTGTACCTCTGCTAGGATTCCACAGTATTTCAGCTCACTGCCTGTGTGCACTGACAAATATTATCAGCCCTGTCTTTTCTTATCCATTAAGCAGGGCCACAAGATGCAACACACGCTTTCTCATTGCTTCACAATTTTTTCTTCTTTCACTTTCATTCAGTCACTTCATAACAGCTATGTGTTAAGCACAGGAGATTTGTCAGTGAAAAAGTAGTCAAACTCCTCATCTTTACGGACATTACATTGTAGCAGGAAGAGACAATGAACAAAAGCAATAACACGCTTCATAGTTGACATATAATTCTAAGCTATGTACCTATTGGTCTTAAATAGGGGAGAGACACTCAAGACATAAATAAAATGTAATAAAATCCAAGCCCTACAGTTTGTAAGGGACTTGGACAAGACGCCAAGAGTCCTTAAGGATAGGATAGGTGGGGACTACCTGTAACAATTAATGAAGATGTAGTATGCAGCTTCTTTATCTCTGCTGATAAAGTTTTCTCTATACATTATTAAACTTTGATAGTTATAGTTTTAAGTTGGAAAGGTTGAAAATGTTGTGATGTATAGGAATAAGAAAAATGATTCCTTATAGTCTGTGTATCTTGGTTTAAAAACATGTACGCCCTGGAGTTAAGTTTCAGGTGCCTTCTCCAATGAGTCTATTCTATACAAGGGTTGTAACATCTCCCCAGTTTCTGCTGGTTAGATCAGTTTTTGTTTCTAGAATTTTCAAATTTCTTGCTGGTCCATGAAATAGGAACTTCTTCTTACCTCCTGAAAATATTAAAAAGAAACTTATACTCTTCTTCCTATGATGAAGGGTGAATAACTGGTGAAAATGGGAGGGGGAGACTATTTTTAAGTTCTCTTTCAGATGAATGGTCTCACAGAATAATTTTTCTCTTCTGCCCAGGGTAACCTTACTGGGTCAAGCTCTGCCCTTATAAGAGGGTTCAACAGCTTTACATACGTATGTTCATTTTTGCCAGAGGGCCAAGCCACACTCTCTAAATCAGCTTAACTAACAACAGAACTGATACTGAGTTCCAAGCTGGCTCCCTTCTCCACTGACTAAGATCTTATAGACAAAAGGAGCGATTGATCTCTCCAAGACGCTCAATAAATTCTTTTGAGTTACTCCAGAACTCCAAAGGGCCATATCTCCCCCCAGATTTCTGGCATTGGTATTATTTAAGCTTCGCCCTTTCCCCTGATGGCCTGTAGTGTGTAAGCGTTAGGAGAGAAAAGCTCATAAAACGTAGGCATAATATGGTTTGATAAGTAGAACACGAAGGCTATACTTATACAGAGGAGGCAGCTTGGTTGGGGTGGCAGTAGTGATGAAGAGATGAGGATAATGCTGGAGTAAATGTCAATGACAGTCTGAGAGAAGCAAAAATGATTGACTTGGACCTGGAATTCAGTATCTTTTCTTTTCTTTCCTTTCTCCTGTATGATGGAGGGAGAAGGAAAAATGATTATGAATAAATGTATTTCCTGGCTTCAAAGAGGTTATAAATTACTATAATAACTTTTTGAAAGAATATGAAATTAAAAAAATACTAAATCATTGCACTGAAAGTTATTCATGAAAATTGGGACTAAGATTCAAAATTACCCTGAATTCACACTCCATACAAGCAAGATGAACATGGAGTGAAATATTTAAGGTGTTGAAAGAAAAAAACACCAACCTAGGATTCTGTCCTAGACTGTCCTTCAGAAGCTAGAAGAAATATTTTTAGACAAGTAAAAATCATGGAAATTTGTTGCCAGTAGACTTGCTTTGGAAGGAATAAATGTTAGAATAAGTTATTCAAAGAGAAGAAAAACATATAAGCTAAGCTATAACTGAGGAAAGAAAGGATGTTACAGAAAAAATAAATAAGAGTAAAATAAAACACTTTTTCCTTTTTTTTTTTCATTGAAACAGAGCCTCACTCTATTGCCCAGGCTGGAGTGCAGCAGTGTGATCTCGGCTCACTGCAACCTCTGCCTCCCGGGTTTAAGGGATTCTCCTGCCTCACCCTCCCAAATATCTGGGATTATAGGTATGTGTCACCATGCCCAGCTGAATTTTTATATTTTTTTGTAGAGATGGGATTTCACCATGTTGGCCAGGCCGGTCTCAAACTCCTCACCTCAAGGGATCCACCCGCCTCAGCCTCCCAAAGTGCTGAGATTACAGACATGAGCCACTGCACTTAATTGATCTAACAAATAACAGTTTATTCAAAATAATGATAGCAACATTGCATTTGGTGGTTATAGTTTATGGACAAGTGAAATGAATGACAGAAATATTGTAAGGGATAAAAGTAAAAAATTGAAATACTCCAGGATAAGGTACTTCCACTACCTGTGAAGTGATATAGTGTTACTTAAGAGTAGAATTGGATTATTTGTAAGTGAATATTTCACTCTATGACAACTTCTGAAAAAAAATTTTAAAAGAAGTATAATTGATATGGTAAGAGATGAGAAAAAATGGCATTAATATAAAATGCTCAGTCAAAATCATAAAGTCAGAAAAGCAGTGGAAAACCAAAAAAAAAAAAGCACAAGGGCAATAAATAGATACTATTCCAGATATTAATCTAACGATCTAACTGTATAAATAATAACTTTAAACATGAATAGTCAGTCTAAATATACTAATTAAAAGATAAAGACTGTCAAAGTGGATAAGAAACATGTTGTATGCAAGAAACCCACTTTAAATATAATGATACAGATAAATTAATATGAAGGAATAGAAAAATAATATACCATGATAACACTAATCAAGAGGTGGCTGAGGTAGCTATATTAATCTGAGATGAAGCAGACTTCAGAACAATAAAAATTATCAGGAATAAGGAGGGGTACTACATAATGGTAAAGGGGTCAACTCTCCAAGAAGACATAACAGCCCTTAATGTATATGCCCCTAACAACAAAGTATTAAAATACATGAGGCAAAAATTTACAGAATTTCTAGGAGAAAAAAGTAAATCTGCTATTTTAGTTGGGGATGTCAACAACCTTTTATCACTAATTCACAGATGCAGTAGGCAGGAAATAAGTAATGACATAATTCAACCAAACAGCAACATCAATTACCTAGATCTTATTGACATTTATAGAATATTTCCTCCAAAAACAGCAGAATATATATTCTTCTTAAGCTCATACAGAACAGTCACCAAGATAGGACAAATTCTAGATTATAAAGCACCCCTTAACAAATTTAAAAGAATAGAACTTACATGAAGTATGCTCTGAGACCACAATGGAATTAAATTAGATACTGATAACAGGAAAATAGCTAGAAAAACACAAAATATTTGGAGATTAAACAACAAATTTTCTTCTTTTTCTTTTTGTAACTTTTTTCATCAATGTTTATTTTAAGTTACAGGTTTACATAGGTAAACATGTGCCATGGTGGTTTGCTGCACAGATCAACTCATCATCTAGGTATTAAGCCCAGCATCCATTAGTTATTTTTCCTGACGCTTTCGCTCTCCCTGCCCCCTCAACAAGCCCCTGTGTATGCTGTTCCTCCCCATGTGTCCATATATTCTCATTGTTCGGCTCCCACTTGTAAGTGAGAACATATGGTGTTTGGTTTTCTGTTCCTGTGTTTGTTGAGGATAACGGCTTCCAACTTCATCCACGTCCCTGCATAGGACATGATCTCATTCCTTTTTATGGCTACATAGTATTCCATGGTGTATATGTACCACATTTTCTTTATCTAGTCTATCATAGATGGTCATTTGGGTTAATGTTGTGTCTTTGCCATTGTGAATAGTGCTGCAATGAACGTATGTGTGAACATACCTTTATAATAGAATAATTTATAATCCTTTGGGTATATATCAAATAATGGGATTGCTGGGTCAAATGATATTTCTGTTTCTCGATCTTTGAGGAATCACCACACTTCCAACAATGATCGAACGTTCACATTCCCACCAACAGCGTAAAAGTGTTCCTTTTCTTCCACAATTTTGCCAGCATCTGTTGTTTCTTGATTTTTTAATAATTACTATTCTGACTGGCATGAGATGGTATCTCATTGTGGTCTTGATTTGCATTTCTCTCTTTTTTTTTTTTCTTAAGATGGAGTCTCATTCTGTCACCCAGGCTGGAGTGCAATGGTGTGATCTCAGCTCACTGAAACCACCGCCTCCTGGGTTCAAGTGATCCTCCCTCCTCAGCCTCCTAAGTAGCTAGGATTATAAGCATATACCACCATGCCCAGCTAATTTTCAGTAGATACAGGGTTTCATCATGTTGGCCAGCCTGGTCTTGAATTCCTGATCAAGTGATTTGCCTGCCTTGGCCTCCCAAAGTTCTGGCATTACAGGCAAGAGACACTGTGCCCAGCCTGCATTTCTCTAATAATCAATGATGTTGAGTCTTTTGTCATATGTTTGCTGGCTTCATGAATGTCTTCTTTTGAGAAGTGTCTGTTTATGCCCTTTGCCCACTTTTTAACATTTTTTCTTACAAATTTGTCTAAGTTCCTTGTAGACTCTGGATATTAGACCTTTGTCAGATGGATAAATTGCAAAAATTTATCCATTTTTGTAGGTTGGAGGTTTTGTAGAACCTCTCATTCTGTAGGTTGCCTGGACACTCTGATGACAATTTCTCTTGCTGTGCAGAAGTTCTTTAGTTTAATTAGATCCCATTTGTCAAATTTTGCTTTTGTGGCAATTGCTTTGGTGTTTTTTTCATGACATCTTTGTCTGTTCCTATGTCCTGAATGGTATTGCCTAGATTTTCTTCTAGAGTTTTTTAATTTTGGTAAACAACACATTTCTAAACAACAAATAGGTCAAAGAAGATCAAGATAAATTTTAAAATATTTTGAACTAAATAAAAAATGAAAGTACAACTTATCCAAATATGTGGAATGTAGGGAAAGCAGTGCTTAAAGGGAAATATATGGCATTAAATGCATACATTAGGGAAGAAGACAGACTTAAAATCAATAACCTAAAAAATTAGAAAATTAGAAAATGAAGAGTAAATTAAATACTAAGCAGAAGAAATAATAAAAAATTAGAATATCTATGAATGAAATGGAAAACAATGTCTATCAATAAAATGGAAAACAATAAAGAAAATCAGCAAACCAAAATCTGGTTCTTTGACAAGGTAATTGATTTGGCAAGCCCGTAGTTCCACTAGTCAAAAAAAAAAAAAAAAAAAAGAGAGAAGACACAGTTACTAATATCACAGATGAGAGAGAAGTCATTACTACTGATCCTATAAACATTAAAATAATAATAAAGGAATATTATGAACAACTCTATGCCCACAAATTTGATAACCTAGATGAAATAAACTCCTTGAAAAACACAGTACCAAAATTCATACAACCAGAAACAAACAGTTTAAAGAGGCCTATATCTATTAAATAAATTGAATAAATAATTAATATAGTCTAAAACAGATGGAACCAGGCCAGGAAGAATCACTAGTACATTCTATGAAACATTTAAGGAACTAATGACACCAATCCTCTACAATGTCTTCTGGAAAATAGACACAGAGAGACTACTTCTTAACTCATTCTATGAGGGCAGTATTACTCTGATACCAAAACAAGAAAAAGACATTACAAGAAAAAAACAAACAAACAAACAAAACTACAGAGCAGTATCTCTCATGAATACAAGCAACATTCCTCAACAAATCATTAGCATTGACCCCAACAATGTAGAAAAAGAATTACACAACTGATCAAGTCGGATTTATTTGAGGTGTGCCATGCTTGTTCAACATTAAAAAATCAGTTAATGTAAACTATCACATCAACAGGTAAAAGAAAAGATATCATATGATGATATAAATAGATGCAGAAAAAGCATTTGACAAAATCCAACATTCATTCTTAATAAAGACTTAGCAAACTGGGAATAGAGGGGAATGTCTTCAATTTGACAAAGAATAGCTCTAAAAATCATATAGCTATCATCATACTTCATGGTGAGAAACTACCCTCTCCCTAAGATGAAGAACACGACAATAATGTCTCACCACCCCTATTCAACATTGCACTGGAAGACCTAGCTAATTTAATAAGATAAGAAAGGAAATAAAAGGCATACAGATCAGGAAGGAAGAAACAAAGCTGTTTTTGTTCACAGATATCATGATTGTGAATATAGAAAATCCCAAAGAATAAACAAAAAGCTCCTGGAACTTATAAATTATTAAAATAACTACAGTATACAAGACTAAAAGACAAAAGTCTATTGTTTTTTCTATAAAACATCAATAAACAATTGGAATTGGAAAGCAAAAACAAAACACCATTTACATTAGCACCAAAGAAATGAGATATTTAGGTATGTATAAGATCTGCATGAGGAAAACTACAAAATTCTGATGAAAGAAATCAGAGCTCTAAATAAATTGTGAGATGTTCATTCTTACGGATAAGAAGGCTCAGTATTGTTAAAATGTCAGTTTTTTCCATTGTGCATATAGATTCGATGCCATCCCAGTCACATATCATCAAGTTATTTTGAAAAGTTATTTCAAAAGTTGGTATGGAAAGGCAAAGGAACCAGAATAGCTAAAACAAACAAAAGTTAGAGGACTAATACTACTTGATTTCAAAAGATACTGTATAGTCCTTAAAATAGGTATAGTATTAGAGAAAAAAATACATCAATATCACAGAACAGAGAGTCCATAAATGGGCATAAATACAGTCAACTGACCTTTGACAAAGAAGCAGAGGCAATACAATGGAGCAAAATTAGGCTGGAAAAACTGGACACTCCTGTGGTAAAATAAATTAATCTGGACACAGACCTGACACCTTCACAAAAATTAACTCAAAATGGATCATAAATTTCAAATGAAAAACTATAAATCTTCCAGAAGATAACAACATCAAAGTGAGAAAATCAAGAAGACCTTGGGTTTGAAAATGAGTTTTTAGATACAACACCAAAAGCATGATCCATGAAAAAAAAATTTAAGTGAGACTTCCTTAAAACTTAACATTTCTGCTCTGCAAAAGACACTCTTAAGAAAATGACAAACAAGCCATAGACTGGGAGAAAATGTTTGCAAAACACATCTGATGGAGAATTCACAAGAAAATATGCAACAAACTCTTAATAACAGTAAGAAAGTGAACCTAAGTTTAAAACAGGCAAAGATCTGAACAGACACCTGACTAAAAAAGGCATTCAGATGGCAAATAAGCACACAAGGTACTCTACATCACATCTCATTAGGGAATTTCAAATTAAAATAACAATGAGATACTACTATATGCTATACTATTACATACTACTATACTACCGTGTACTATGCTATTACATATTTTAGCTGCTGTAATAAGATGTATATATACTATATACAGTATATATGGTATATATACATATTACTATGTAATAGTATAGTATATAATAGTATATACTATACTATTACAGCTGCTAAAATTAAACATTGACAACACCAAATGCTGATAAGGATGTGAAGCAATAGGAATTCTCATTTTTTTCTCATAGGAATCCAAAATAGTACAGCCACTTTGGAAGATAGTTTGGCAGTTTCTTATAAAGCTAAAAATAATCTTACCATATGATCTGGCAATTGTGTTCCCTGGTGTTTATCCAAATGAATTGAAAGCTTATGTTCACAAAAAACCTGCAAATAAATATTTATTAGTAAGCACCAAGAATTGGAAACAACCAAGGATAAAGACACTGTGATACATCCATACAATGGAATTTAATTCAACAATGAACACTAATTAGTTAATTATCAAGCCATAAAGAGGCATGCAGGAACCTTAAATGCATGTGGCTAAGTGAAAGAAGCTAGTAGAAGGCTACATAATATATGATTCCAACTATATGACATTCTGGAGAAGACAACACAATAGGACAGTAATAATTTCAGTGGTTTTCAGGGCCCTAGGGAAAAAATTAGCTAGGCATGCTGATGTGGTGTGATCTCAGCTCACTGCAACCTCTGCCTCTTAGGTTCAAGCTATTTATCCTGCCTCAGTTTCCCAAGTAGCTGGGATTTCAGGCATGCATCAGCATGCCTGGCTAACTTTTTATATTTTTAGTAGGGATGGGGTTTCACTATGTTGTCCAGGCTGGTCCTGACCAGCCTGACCTCAAGTGATTCACCCACCTTTGCCTCCCAAAGTGCTGGGATTACAGGTGTGAGCCACTGTGCCTGGTCAGTTCAGCACTTTTTACCAGGAAGGCTGGGCACAGTAGCTCACACCTGTAATCCCAGCACTTTGGGAGGCTAAAGCAACTGGATCATCTGAGGTCAGGAGTTCAAGACCAGCCAGGGAAACATGGTGAAGCTCCGTCTTTACTAAAAATACAAAAATTAGGTAGCCACAGTGGCACATGCCTATAATCCCAGCTACGAGGGAGGCTGAGGCAGGAGAATTACTTGAGCCCAGGAGACGGAGGTTGCAGTGAGCCAAGACTACGCCATTGCACTCCAGCCTGGGTGACAAAGCAACATGCAGTCTCAAAAAAAAAAAAAAAAAAAGCCAAGAGCAGTGGCTCATGTGTGTAATTTCAACACTTTGCGAGGCCCTGGAGGGCGGATCATGAGGTCAAGAGCTCAAGACCATCCTGGCCAAAATGGTGAAACCCTGTCTCAACCAAAAATACAAAAATTAGCTGGACATGGTGGTGTGCACCTCTAGTCCCAGCTACCCATACACCTGTGAATTGGCCACTTGGATGTGAAGGCAGGAGAATCACTTGAACCCAGAAGGGGGAGGTTGCAGTGAACCAAGATGGCGGCCCTGCACTCCAGTCTGGTGACAGAATGAGACTCCATTTTAAAAAAGGAAACAAAAAAGGTACCAGGAAATAACCCCACATATCTCCTTGTACCACCATTTTGCTGCACATAAGCAAACACTGTACTCCACTGGCTTAAACAAATAGGGGGTTTTCTTACATCACAAGAAGTCTGGAAGGAGGTCGCTGCTCACTTGGTTCAGCAGGTTGTTGATGTCAAGGCAAATATCTCTGAAATTCTCTGTTCTTTCTCTCACGCTTATAAGACAGCTATCCACCTCCAGCCATGATATGCATAGTGAATTCAGAAAAATGGGGAACGAAAAGGACTACGCTAGTGAAATATTTCTCAGCAGTCCTTCCAGCAGATTCTGACTTGACTCAGAATCATGGCTTGGCCCAGTCACCTCATTGTATTCCAGGTAATCTTCCAAACGTCCTCATGGGTCTGATGATCTTCTACAGCCAGAGCCTAGATGTCAGTGATGTGGGCCATTCATCTGCTTTTTTTGACGGGTGAATTTTTGAGGGAAATGGCAATTGGATGCTCAGCTCCTGGGGGAACAAGGTGTCAGAACAGTCTTTGGTTCTGACAGGCCTGCTAAGGTACCCTCTGGTGAGGGACGCCAGTGTTCTCTGGACTCTCAGTTGGCCAGCTTCACAGATAATTTAAACTGGCTTTTGGCACTTGGCAGGGTGGCTCGATGGCAAATCCCTCTCAGTCTCTTGAAAACAAAATAATGGTGCTTAGTTAAATTTTGTTGCACTCCCCTTTTGTGCTGGATGTTCATTATGCTAGTTTTAAAAACTGACTTTCAACTAGCTCTGTGGATGACTAACACAGAGGCCCAATAAACGGACTGTAGGCATTTTAGCTGACTTTAATTCAAGGGAAGAAGTTACTTAATATGGTAAGAAGTATCAATCCATCCTATCATCCCTGCATTCCACATTTCTGTAATACTGCTTTTCCCAGAGGCTATCAATTTCCCCAAAGCCTTGCCTTCCATGGACAGAGTCTGTGTCCAAAGAGGATAGTTTAATTAGCTGCTTCACATATCTCAAATTATTGGGAAATAAGCGTTCCATCTTACACAAGAGAGGGAATGCCCTCTGACAATTGCCTCATCTATGGATTGGCTACTTGGATGTGAAGACCATCCCAGGACAATTCATATTATATTGGGGATGGTCATTGTGCAGGAATGCCCAAGGGATGAGATGCCACAGACATCTTGAGAAGATGCCACGATTGCATTTAGTATAAGGTGAAAGTGCTTTCTAGATGGTAGAGTACTATGCAGATATAGGCATTACTATAGAACTTCAACCAGAGCTGGCCCTTGGAAGATGAGTAGAATTTCAGCAGATGGAGAAGGTAATATGAATCATTAGTGCTCCAGGGGTATGGAACAATAAAAGTAAATGCTGAGTTTGGGGAGGAAATAAGTGTTCCTATAATAATGGGATACATAATTATTCAGAAAGATGCAGTTACAGAAGTTGAAAAACTGGGTTAAGGTCAGATAAACCACAGAAGATGCTGACTGACGTGCTAAGGGAGTGAGATTTCCTGCAGGTCATGGGAAATCACTGACAATTTTTGAGGAGAGGAGTAATCTAATCTGATTTATATTTTCAGGAAGATAATCCTAGTGGCAGTGATAAGGGTGACATGGAGATGCAAATGTGGAGGCAGTAAGACCACTTACAGAGCTTACTCAATAGAGGAGAAATAGACTTGAAGGTTTAAATTGAAGAAACATAGCAGAGAACAAATTACTGGAATTATACTATTGATGGGAAATTGTGGTAGCAACCGTTAGTGGTCTTCCACGATCTGCTTTCTCCCTTGCATTAGTCTGCTTAGGTTGCCACAAAAAGGTACCACAAACAGGGTGGCTGAAGTGACAGAAACATATTGTCTCTCAGTTCTAGAGGATACACCTCTGAAATCCAAGTGTCATTGGGGTTGGTTACCTGTGGGGCTGTGTGGGAGAATCTGTTCCACATCTTCCTCCTTGCTCCTAGTGACAGCTGGCAGTCCTTGGTATTTCTCCTTTGTGTTTCTATCTTCTTCTTTTTTCTTTTCCTTTCTTTTCTTTCCCCCCCGAAACAGTCTTGCTTTGTCACCCAGTCTGGAGTGCAGTAGTGCAAAAAGAGCTCACTGTAGCCTCAACCTTCCTGGCTCAAGCAATCCTCCTACCTCAGGACCCCTGCTTCAGTCCCAAGTAGCTGGGACTGTAGGCAGGTGCCACCATGCCCGGTTAATTTTTGTATTTTTTGTAGAGATGGAGTTTTGTCATGTTGCCCAGGCTGGTCTCCAACTCCTGAGGTCAGGCAATCCCCACCCTTCTCAGCCTCCCACAGTGCTGAGATTACAGATGTGAATTATCACACCTGGCCTTTTCTGTTTCTTTGTCTTCTTCTCTTTTTTTTTTTTTTTTAAATAAGGATGCCAATCATATTAGATAAGAGATTAACCCTACACAAGAATGATGTCGTCTTAGCTAATTATACCTGCAATGCCCCTATTTCCAAATAATGCCACATTCTGAGAAACTGGGGATTAGAACTTCAACATATCTTGTTGGGGGACACAATTCAATCCACAACATCTCATATCCATGCTAATGGACTTCTGATTTCCAGCTGGCACATTTCCACCTAGCTGTGGCCACATGGATGAATGCAGGCCAAAGAGCTAAAGGTCGAAGTGTTGTGTGACAGTATCTTCTGCAAATCTTCCTTAAGGGTCAGTGTACAGGTCCGTTTTGACTCATCTTCATGTTTTCCTCTACCTTGCTTTAAGAAATAGAGTTGTTCTTTTACCATTATGTAAAGTCCTTCTTTGTCTCTTTTGATCTTTGTTGGTTTGAAGTCCATTTTATTGGAGACTAGGATTGCAACCCCTACTTTTTTTTTGGTTCTCCATTTGCTTGGTAAATCTTCCTCCATCCCTTTATTTTGAGTCTATCTCTGTCTTTGTATGTGAGATGGGTTTCTTGAATATGGCACACTGATGGGTTCTGATTTTTTATCCAGTTTGCCAGTCTGTGTCTTTTGAGTGGGGTGTTTAGGCCATTTACATTCAATGTTAATATCGTTATGTGTGAATTTGATCCTGCCATTTTGTTACTGGCTGGTTTTCTTTCTCATTAGTTGACTCATTTTCTTCATTGCATTTTTGGTCTTTGCCAACTGGTTTGCTTTTGCAGTGCTGATACTTGTTCCTTTCCATGCTTAGTGTTTCTTTCAGGAGCTCTTGTAGGGCAGGTCTGGTGGTGACAAAATCTCTCAATAATTGCTTGTCTGTAAAGGATTTTATTTCTCCTTCACTTATGAAGCTTAGTTTGGCTGGATATGAGATTCTGAGTTGAAAGTTCTTTTCTTTAAGGATGTTGAATATCGGCCCCCAATCTCTTCTGGCTTGTAGAGTTTCCGCCAAGAGATCTGCTGTGAATCTGATTGGCTTCCCTCTGTGGGTGACCTGACCTTTCTCTCTAGTTGCCCTTAGCATTTTTGCCTTCATTTCAACCCTGGTGAATCTGATGATTATGTGCCTTGGGGTTGCTCTTCTTGAGGAATATCTTTGTGGAGTTCTCTGTATTTCTTGAATTTGAAATTTGGACTGCCTTTCTAGGCTTGGGAAGTTCTCCTGGTTAATATACTGGAGTGTGTTTTCCAGCTTGGATTCATTCTCCCCATCATATTCAGGTACACCGATCAAGCGTAGATTAGGTTTTTTCACATAATCCCATATTTCTTGGAGGCTTTGTTCATTTCTTTTCACTCTTTTTTCTCTTGTATTGCCTTCTCCTTTATTTTATTGAGTTGATCTTCAATCTCTGATATCATTTCTTCTGCTTGATAAATTCAGCTATTAAAACTTGTGTTTGCTTCACGTAGTTCTTGTGCTGTGTTCTTCAACTCTATCAAGTCGTTTATGTTCTTCTCTAAGCTGGTTATTCTAGTTAGCATTTTGTCTAACCTTTTTTCAAGGTTTTTGGTTTCTTTGCATTGAGTTAGAACGTGTTCCCTTAGCTCTGAAAAGTTTGTTATTATCCACCTTCTGAATCCTGTTTCCATCAATTCTTCGCACTCCTTCTCTGTCAAGTTGTGACCCTGTGTTGTTGAGGAGTTGTAGTCCCTTGAAGGAGAAGAGGTGTTATGGTCTTTGATGGTTTCACCTTTTTTGCGCTGGTTTCTTCCCATCTTTGTGGATTTACTTGGCTGTGGTGTCAGAGCTGCTTGATGAGGTTGCTTGTCTGCCTGTTGGGGCGCTACTGGGTTTCTAGGGACTCCTTCAGGTTACTAGGGAAGCTTGCTGTGTCTTTTTGGTTTATGCTGGGAGATTAAGCCTGCCTCTTCCGCTGACCTGTAGGCGCTGCTGGGTTGTCAAGAATGCCGTCCTGTTGCTATGTAGGCTTGCTGTGTTTTTTGTTAAAACATGTAGCCCAGTCCCATCCCTCTAGTGGTGTGTTATGCCATTCCTCCACTGGGCTAGATCATTCAGTGTTCATCTCAGACTGTGGCACTGGCTACACAACCCACTAGAGTCAGAGCTTAATGGTAAAAGGATCAATCCAACAGGAAGAGCTAACTATCCTAAATATATACGCCCCCAACACAGGAGCACCCAGATACATAAAGCAAGTTCTTAACGACCTAAAATGAGATTTAGAATCTCACACAATAATAGTGGGAGACTTCAATACTCCACTGTCAATATTAGACAGATCAACGAGACAGAAAATTAACAAGGATATCCAGGACTTGAATGCAGAGCTGGATCAAGAGGATCTAATAGACATATACAGAACACTCCACCCTAAATCCACAGAATCTACACTTTTCTCAGCACCACGTTGCACTTACTCTAAAACTGACCACATCATTGGAAGCAAATCACTCCTCAGCAAATGCAAAAGAACAGAAATCATAACAAACAGTCTATCAGACCACAGCACAATCAGACTAGAACTCAGGATCAAGAAACACACTCAAACCTGCACAACCACTTGGAAACTAAACAACTTGCTTCTGAATGTTGACTAGATAAACAATGAAATAAAGGCAGAAATAAAGATGTTCTTTGAAACCAACCAGAATGAAGATACAACTTCTCAGAATCTCTGGGACACCTTTAAAGCAGTATTGAGAGGGAAATTTATAGCAATAAATGCCCACCAGAGAGGAGAGGAATGATCTAAAATCGACATCCTATCATCAAAATTGAAAGAACTAGAGGAGCAGGGTTAAAAAAAAAAAAAACTCAAAAGAAGGCAGAAGACAAGCGATCACTAAGAGCAGAACTGAAGGAGATACAGACACAAAAAAAACCTTCAAAAAATCAATAAATCCAGGAGTTGGTTTTTTGAAAAGATCAACAAACTTGACAGACCGCTAGCCAGATTAATAAAAAAGAAAAGGGAAAAGAATCAAATAGATGCAATAAAAAACTATAAAGGGGATATCACCACTGATCCCACAGAAATACAAACTATCATCAGAGATTACTACAAACAGCTCTACTCACATAAACCAGTAAACCAGGAAGAAACAGATAAATTCCTAGACACTTGTACTCTACCAAAACTAAACCAGGAGGAAGCTGAAACCCTGAATAGACCAATAACAAGGGCTGAAGTAGAGGCAGCAATCAATAGCCTACCAACCAAAAAAAGTCCAGGTCCAGACGGGTTCACAGCCAAATTCTATCTGACATACAAAGAGGAGCTCAATCCATTTCTTCTGAAACTGTATCAAACAATATGAAAGGAGGGAATTCCTCCCTAACTCATTTTATGAGACCAACATCATCCTGATACCAAAACCAGGCAGAGACTCAACTAAAAAAGAAAACTTCAGGCCAACATCCATGATGAACATCGATGCAAAAATCTTCAATAAAATACTGGCATACAGATTGCAACAGCACATCAGGAAGCTTATCCATCACGACCAAGTAGGCTTCATCCCAGGGATGCAAGGCTGGTTAAACATACACAAATCAATAAATGTAATCCATCACATAAATGGAACCAAAGACAAAAACCACATGATTATCTCAATAGATGCAGAGAAGGCCTTCGATAAAATTCAACAGCCCATCACAGTAAAAACTCTCAATAAACCAGGTATTGATGGAACGTATCATAAAATTATAAAAGCTATATATGACAAATCTACAGCCAATATCATACTGAATGGGCAAAAACGGGAAGAATTCCTTTTGAAATCAGGCAGTAGACAAGGATGCCCTCTCTCACCACTCCTATTCGACATAGTATTGGAAGTTCTAGCTGGAGCAATCAGGCAAGAAAAAGAAATAAAGGGTATTCGATTAGGAAAGGAGGAAGTCAAACTGTCTCTATTTGCAGATGACATGATTGTATATTTAGAAGACCCCATCGTCTCAGCCCAAAATCTTCTCAAACTGATAAGCAACTTCAGCAAAGTCTTGGGATACAAAATCAATGTGCAAAAATCACAAGCATTCCTATATACCAATAACAGACAGAGAGCCAAATCAAGAGCAAACACCCATTCACAATTGCTACAAAGAGAATAAAATACCTAATACAACTAACAAAGGATATAAAGGACCTCTTCAAGGAGAACTACAAACCACTGCTCAACGAAGAGGACACAAAAATGGAGAAATATTCCATGCTCATGGTTAGGAGGAAAATATCATGAAAATGGCCATACTGCCCAAAGTAATCTATAGATTCAATACTATCCCCATCAAGCTACCAATGACCTTCCTCACAGAGCTGGAAAAAAACACTTTAAACTTCATATGGAATCACAAGAGACCCTGCATAGCCAAGACAATCCTAAGCAAAAAGAACAAAGCCAGAGGTATCACACTGCCAGACTTCAAACTACACTACAAGGTTACAGTAATCAAAACAGCATGGTACCGGTATGAAAACAGAGACATAGACCAATAGAACACCACAGAAGAAACACCACACATCTACAACCATCTGCTCTTTGACAAACCCAGCAAAAACGAGCAATGAGGAAGGACTCCATGTTTAATAAATGGTGTTGGGAAAACTGGCTAGCAATGTGCAGAAGGCAGAAACTGGACCCCTACCTGTCACCTTACACTAAAATTAACTCCAGATGGATCAAAGATTTAAACATAAAACCTAACACCATAAAAACAGTAGAAGAAAACATACGCAAAACCATCCAGGACATAGGCATAGGCAAGGACTTCATGACTAAAACACCAAAAGCAATGGCAATAAAAGCCAGGATAGACAAATAGTATTTAATTAAACTCCAGAGCTTCTGTACAACAAAAGAAATCATCATTAGAGTGAATCAGCAACGAACAGAATAGGAAAAAATTTTTGCAATCTACCCATCTGACAAAGGGTTAATATCTAGAATCTACAAAGAACTAAAACAGATATACAAGAAACAAACAACCCCATTCAAAAGTGGGCGAAGGATATGAACAGACACTTTTCAAAAGAGGATATATATGAGGCCAACAAACACATGAAAAAATGCTCATCATCACTGGTCATTAGAGAAATGCAAATCAAAACCACATTGAGATATTCTCTCATGCCAGTTACAATGGTGATCATTAAAAAATTGGGAGACAACAGATGCTGGAGAGGATCTGGAGAAATAGGAACACTCTTAAACAGTTGGTGGGAGTGTAAATTAGTTCAACCATTGTGGAAGACAGTGTGGCGATTTCTCAAGGATCTAGAAATAGAAATTCCATTTGACCCAGCAATCCCACTATTGGGTATATACCCAAAGAACTATAAATCGTCCTACTATAAAGACACATGCACACGTATGTTCATTGCAGCCCTGTGTACAATAGCAAAGACCTGGAACCAACCTAAATGCCCATCAATGATACACTGGACAAAGAAAATGTGGTACATATACACCATGGAATACTATACAACCATAAAAAATGATGAGTTTGTGTCCTTTGTAGGGACTTGGATGAATCTGGAAACCATCCTTCTCAGCAAACTGATCCAAGAACAGAAAGCCAAGCACCTATGTTCTCACTCATAGGTGAGTGTTGAACAATGAGAACACATGGACTCAGGGAGAGGAGCATCACACACAGGGGACAGTTGGGAGGGGTAGGGAAGAGGCAATTGAGGGTGGGGAGGGATAACATGGGGAGAAATACCAGGTATAGTATGCACCTAAAGTAAAATAAATAAATTATAAAAAATAGAAAAGGAATAGAGTTGTCAATTCCAGCCAAAACAGACTTAACTCTTACAGATAAGAAGGAGGGCTTGAGTAGGATTCCGAGATGGGCCGGCCAGGGTCTTGCAGACACTATGAGTAAGACATTCACAGGGCTCTCTTTCAAAAAAATAATCCAGAAATGCCAACTGCAGCCCATGAGCTGACTCTAGCACAAATAACCCTTTTTAATGACTCTCCATAGAATCCTGTGTTTAGAAATCTCAGAGTTCTCTGTAGCAAATACAGTCCATTTTAAAATCAGTGAAAACCTGCAGCATCAACACAACCACTAGTAGCTGCCGCTCATTTGGCCTGTAAAGAACAACTTTTACTGATTAATAGCAAAAATAAAACGAAAAAAGCAAAAACAAAAACAACAGCCCACAAAACAAACATAAAAAGCATACCTGACTAATTAAATGTATCGGCACTGCATTTTCTATCTATGGCAATTTGAAAAAGCTGTAATGAGCATTCATTGTAAGGACAAAAAAAGTAATTTTTAACCTACTTCTTTCACTTAATCTTTCCCAACTACTCTCCAGGGTAAAAGAACTCACCTTGTCACCTCAGTTCATATGAACACACATGAACAACACACAGTAGGTTCTAGAAGTGTAGTTTCTTAATTGGTTTTGAGTTCCATATAATCCTAAAAAATCAGATTTCTCAATTTAAAATATAGACATGACTGTGTATTTAAAGTGCTGAAAGCTTAAAAAGAACTTTAATATCCAAAAACAAAGAAAAGTTTAAGCAAAATATAATATGTCCACATGAGGCTGTGCTATGCAATCATTAAACATGATTTTTACGTTTTAAATAAGAGAAAATTTTTGTTAAATTTGAGGCAGAAGAAATCTCTGTGATGCAAGTTGTTATATGTATGTCACAACCAGCTAAGTCTATATTGTAAAAAGACTTGCAGGAACATACTAAAATGTTCAGTGTTTTCTCTGGGTGGAGAGCGTGGGGGAAATGTTTTTAAAAAAGTTCCCATTTTGGTATCATAAATATGCTATATTTATAATGAATAAAAAATAATTCAAAAGTATCTTTTCTGCAATACTGAAGATTTTTCCCATGCTCAGGCCTCTCAAAGGGACATATCCTAACTTTCGCCCTTGAAGTACAGATAAATGGGGAAAAAATTTGTTCCAAATATATTGATATTGTTTGAAAATGCTTATCTCATGTAGCAGAACCAAAGGAAATGTGTAAATATTGAATACTGTAAGGATATGCATAAATACAATTCTTCCTCCTGAACTTTTAAGCAAGGACTAGTAGTTATATGAAGTTGGCTTCTTGGAATACAATTTAAGGATGACACAGAAGTCCCAGTCATTTCCAAAATTAATAGGTATTATCATCAGTATGTCAGACAGACATCCTCCCTGGTATGGTTTGGCTGTGTCCCCACGCAAATTTCCTCTTGAGTTGTAGCTCTTATAATCCCCACATACTATGGATGGGAACTGGTGGGACGTAACTGAATCATGGGGGCAGGTTTTCCTGTGCAGTTCTCTTGATAGTGAGTAAGTCTCATGAGAGCTGATGGTTTTATAAAGGGCAGTTCTCCTGAACACACTCTTTTGCCTGCCACCATGTAAGACAAGACTTTGCTCCTCCTTCGCCTTCTGCCATGATTGTGAGGCCTCCCCAGCTATGTGGAACTGTGAGTCCATTAAGCCTCTTTTTCTTTATGAATTACCCACTCTCAGGTATTTCTTCACAGCAGCATGAAAACAGACTAATACACTCCCCTTCCAAAAAACATGGAATCAAAAGTCTCTATCAATTATTAGAAGTACTTAAGGAAGAGTATCTTCGGCCCCATATATAGTCTGAGAAATATTACAACAATCAATATTAATATGGCTTGAAGCTAAAACAGGTTATTGAAATCTTCCATTGGTGTTTCTTATGTTTACTGCTATTCATGAAATTCAACTGGATAAGGCTTTTCTTCTCCAGTCTCACTGTGTAGTAGAATGAAAAAGCTAAAAAAATGATATATAAATATTTCTTCTATACGTAGAAAAAAGCATTATCTAAATCAAATATGAAATCATGAGAATACTTAGAAGTGAGTAATGTATTATAGTTCATAAAAATAATAACTTAATGAAGTTTTAAACGCAATAATACCCATTGTATTGTTTGCATTGTAAAAATACAAGCTGTGTGTAGATTAATATTTTCCACAAAAGTATCTGTAAAACATGACTAAGATTGTTAGATATGGTCTGGAAAGCAGAGAAAGCAAATCTGGACATGCTAATATTTATCAAGAAGTTCCAAAAATTGTGAACTGACTTTCTCATAAAATAGTATTTGAATCAAGGTTTATGCAAATGCTTCATTTTTTTAAGCACAAAACTATCTTATCATGATTGGCAAATCATGAAAAAACCAAAGCAAATCCAGTAGAATAGGTTCTAAACACCCAGTTGAGCATTATAGGTATTTATTAAAAAAAAACTGACCACAGGAAAAAATTTTAAAATGGCTTATGAAAATATTATTTCATTTTGTAGCAGTGGGGTTGGGAGTCTTAATAATTTTCTAACATGTAAAGTAGGAAGGGTATATCAAATTCTGCAAATATCACATTAAATCATAAAAAGTTAAGTCCTATTAAGGTAGATAGATCTTCAATAGATCCACTTTTTTTTTTTTTGCAATTTTATAACGATGTACCAAGTACACACAATTAAAAAAAGTAAACCAAACTTTTATATTAAGATATGACCCCAAAATCATCAATAATACATCGTTTTAATGCTAGCAGAATCTTCTTCTGACATCAATTCTATCAGTATAATTGCAATGTCAATTTAAAAACTTTAGTGGGTCTCTTCATTTTAGTTTAGAGCTTGATTGGGTACATTCAGGAAAACATCCATGGCTTGCTACTCTCTCCACCTCCAGCACTATGCTTTCCCCCCGCCAGCCCTCCCTCCGCATCCTCTGACTCAGAGGCTATTTGGAGAGGACACCTGTTTTAAATGGATCCACAGGAAATACCTACGTTGCCTTTTCATAGTCTGACCCTGCATCTGGTTGGCTGAAATGTGATCATGATTAAAAAAAAAAATGTTGCCCACAAACTGATGCAACCTCAGTGTGACAACATTTACTGGAAGGCAAGAGGGAATCCAGTTTATGTTTATTTTCCTTCCATTAAGCCCTGGTAGTGTAGTGTAGGGAAAAAGTAAGTAAAAGGGCAAAACCAGTTTAACACCCAAAAGATCAGTATTAAATTACACACACATGGGTTTTACATCCAAACTTCGAATGATTTTTTTTTTAAGCTGAATGCAATCCTGTGGCAGAAAATTACTTGACACTCCTTTCTTTCTAGCTTTCTATTTATAAACCACTTGTCCAAAGTTCATATTCTAGCTGATGTTATTATATATTGATAAGACTTTACTCAATCTGTCGTGGAAAACCACTGAAAGCTGAATTTACAGTTTCCTCGTGACTGACAGTCGCCTGACAACACTGAAAACCTTATTGGTCCAAAATAATGAAAATCACTCGTGGCTGCCTGTGCTCGGGTTTACACCCCACGTTGACACGCCCACCCGATACCTTCGCACGAAGCACCTGCTCTTGGCCAACTGCAACTACCCCAGGAAGAGTCGCCGCGATTCCTGGGTGGCGGAATCATTTGTGGGCACTGGGGTCCCCTCCTTCAGTGTAGGTTCCCCGCCCCCTCGCCCGGCCAGGCGCCCACTCGCCCCAGACCCCGCTTCCCCCTGGAGCTCAGCGCGCATTTCCCGAACCCCCGTCGCACCCAGAGGTCGCACCCACTCCTAGGACACCTAGGGGGCGCCCCCCGGCCGGGTGTCCCAGGACCCTGCGAACGCAGGACCATAATGACGAAGGTGACGACAGAGATGACGCCACGCCGCCTGCCAGGCCGCGGCCGGCCGTGGGGAGCGTCCGCAAACCGCACCCCGCCCGTACTGGCCGCCCGCGTGCTCGCGGCCGCGCCGGTCCCCGGGGGCGCGCGCCCAGCCCCCGCCCCCGCCCCCGCCCCGCCCCGCCCCGCGCCCGCGCTCGCGCCCGCCCCGCGCCCGGGTTCCCACGGCGTCCGC
>NW_022436946.1:7055950-7140150 GCF_009761245.1 Sapajus apella | reverse complement strand
GGCCTCTCGCGAACATGGCGCTTGTCCCCTGCCAGGTGCTGCGGGTGGCAATCCTGCTGTCCTACTGCTCTATCCTGTGCAACTACAAGGCCATCGAAATGCCCTCGCACCAGACCTACGGAGGGAGCTGGAAATTCCTGACGTTCATTGATCTGGTAAGGCCGTCCTCTCCCCCTGCCCGCTCCGCACCCCGTGCCTGTGTGTGTTTGTGGGTGTGCAGGCACCTGCGCGCGTGCGCGCCTCCAGCATCCACCCGTGTTCTCGCCTCTACCCCAATTATTACGTGTGAAGGCCTGGCTGCCCCCGCAGCAGCACCTTCTGAACCATCCACCTTTACCTGGTAGCTGGGGGACGAATGGAGGTGGGGCGCAGCCAGGTGGTGGGCTATTTGGAGGGGGACACAGAATTGCTTGTAAGAGGTGACACGGGAAGAATCTTCAACTAACGAAAGCATCGGACCTGATCATGACTGGCCTGAGTGAGACCCATTCGCCCTCAAGGTGCTTTCCAGGGCACCCACCGTGGGATGAAACTTGCTGCAACTGAAGGAAACTGGGTATTGTCTAGTGATTTGGAACTTCACCTGAAAGAACCAAAACCTTCTCATATGGGAGAGAAAGCACCTAATAAAGTTGTCTTCTTTGCATCTGTTCTTTTTTTTTTTTTTTGGGCCCATTGTCAATAATTTATTTCTAACCTTTACCCTGTAAATATTAGGAAACAGAGATGTTCAAAGTGCACTTCCAAAGTGACTGTACACTTTTCTCTGTCTTCCCATGTACAAGTTTACAGTAGTTTGCATAAGCAGCCCCTCTGTTGGCACAATATGACAATCTTGACAGGTGCAGGTTATTATTAGTATCATCATTTTAAAAGTTTTTCTGTGGGACTAAAAGGCCCTCTCCAACCCCCCTGAAGAATCAGAGCATGGGCGTAAGGCCCAATAATGAACTCATGGATGGACCTAGGAATTTCAGGGTAAAGGTGACTAAGACACACACTAACAGATTATCAGGAAGAGGGTTAAAACAAAAGCAATGAAATTCTAAAGCACTCAGAGAAATTGTAGAACCAATTTCCGGAACTGTTTGTCCAAAACTATACACTAGGTTGGCTACACCAGCAAGATTATAATCTTTTTTGTTGACTCTCCATTCTGATTAAGAGAACCTGATATATGTTTTGAGAATTTCCAAAGGCTTAGGATGTCTCAAATAAATGCAGTCAGAGGCTTTTGGTTTAAAAATAACACCTTATATTTGCATTATATTAGATACTTTCAGAGTGGAATTTCAGTTCTTTTGCCCAGCAGTCTCCAAACTGTGCACATACCCTTAGTCCCACAAGACTTCACAGGGCATAGAATGTTGCAAGGGTTTCAATTTTCAGATCCTCATCTTCCTACTCTTTTTGAAACTAATCTCCCTCTGAACATGCGTGATGCTTGCCAGTTCTCTTTTCATTCTCCCCATTCATCCAAGTGAGGAGCACACAACAAGGCTCTGAGGTGTGTTTTTCTGTCTGCTCTTTTTAGTATCCAGAAGATAGATGGCTGTCACCAGCACTGTCTTCATATTTGATTGAACAACAATGTTGGAGTTGTCTTGACAGAAAGGCTTGTTGGGTTGATTGGCTTGTCAATGAGGATTGGCTTTGTCAATTATGCTATGTAACAGACATTTTCCATATATTGAATGACCTAAATCTGCAGCCCTGAGGTTCTGATACATATGTATATGAAGCAAGCATATCACCCACAGAGTGCCGGAAAGCAAGTCCCTTTTTCAAGTGTGTACACTTAACTATGTTAAGGATGTTGAGATGTTATTTAAAAACATGTGCATAGATTTTCAGAATTCTTTGAGGGGCTATGTGAGCAAAACTCCTTTTGGGACACTGCCTTATCCCATTCCTAAGTCAGATCTTACGTACAGCTGACCCATTTGAATGTGGCTAAGAAGCAATACTGGGCCAAAATACAAAATACAGAGATGCTATCAGAGCCATAGGTACTAGAAACAGCCCTTAGCATCACTCTTGCAGTAGATGCTGTGTTGTGGGAGCAAGGGCAGGGGTCAGCAGGTGAACAGAGGTAGAAATTGAGGGTGTTGGTTAACCTGAATGATGCTGGCTTCTCATAACTGGTATTGCTTACTGTGCATTAAAAAACAAGGCTCAATAGAAACCTCTCATAACCTTTGTGTGACATGAAACCATAATAGCATCAGCTTGATATGCTGCCATACAATTTATCTTTTAGCATTCAATGATTGGACTTGCCTATTATAAATACCAATCACCATAAAGGACTTTTTTTCTATCCCAGAAGTCAGACAGTAGATTCAAATGTGAAACATTTACTTTGTTTCATATTTAGTTTCAGATTGCACAGGACCTTTAGCCAGCCATTTTAATGTTTTACTCTGTGGCTCCTTATTGAAATATAATAATTCTCTTTAACCAAGAGTTCCTGTGAGAAAGTATGTCTAAGATATTTTCATAAAAACATTCATGCAAAGTGTTATTGTTTGGGATTTAGAATCTTTAGAGCTTAAGCATTGTACAGCTGTTAAAACAACCATCCTGTCAATCCTCAGTAATGGCGTGAAAAGATTAGGCTACTATAATTTAGCCATTTTACTTTTCACTTTTAATGTTAAAAAGATCGTAAACTTTATTACCTAGTGCCTTGTACAATATTAATGGGTCTAAGTTTATTGGAACAATTGTGCAAGAGGGTTTAGCTTTTTAAAAATTTAACGAGAAGGCCTTTTTTCTTGCCAACTTGGAATGCAGGAGTCATTTATCCTGATGGCCACAGTTGGATTCCATGTTCCATGGCATCAGTTTACCAGGATGTGAGTCAGGAATCTCAGGCTACATGTATCCAGGAGCAGATGGTTATGTGGCAGTGGCCATTCTGGCTGTATTCATATCTCTCTTTGGGTATGAGGAACATTCCAACAGATTCAGAGCTCATGGTCAAAAACTGAAACGCACATTGTTGCTACCAGTAATCTTATACTGTTATTTTCCGATGGTTTCTTTTACTAGTATTGAGAAACTGTAAGAGAACTAAGGTGTTTTTGGAAAACTGAAGTTAGTAAATGGAAAAAGAACACTATCTTGGCGTAGTAGGCAGAATAATGGGCCTCCAAAGATGCTTTCATCCTCATGCCAGGAACCCATGAATACATTAGGTTACATGGCAAAGAGAAATTAAGGTTGCAGATGGAATTAAGGTTGCAAATCAACTAACCTTAAAATAGGAAAATTATTCTGGGTTATCCCATTGGGCCGAGTGTAATTACAAGGGACCTTAAAAGGAATAGGGAAACAGAAGACAAGAGACCATTGGAGGAAGACGTGACTGGAAGGAAGTCACAGAGAGATGCAACAACGCTGGCCTTGAAGATGGAGGATGAAGCCAGGAGCCGAGGGGTGTGAAGGTGTCTAGAAGCTGGAGAGGACAAGAAAATGGGTTTCCTCCTAGAGTTTCCAGGAGCACATACCTGATGACAGCTTGATTTTAGCCTAGTTTGGACTTCTGATCTCCAGAATTGTAAAATAATAACTTTGTGTCGTTGAAGCCATTCGATTGATAGTAATTGGTTACCACAGTAATAGAATGGCTTGTAATACTTGGCTTTAAAGCCTCTGACTTAGAAAAAAACTTAACTGTTTTTGTAGTTACATGAAATAAATGCAATGATTCAGCTAGTCTTTTATGAATAGTAGATAACTGGTTAATTTTAGCTTTAACAATGCAGGTTTTTTCCTACTTCATCCATGAAATTATGTGGAGGAGACATACATGCGTCTAACAGTGGGCAACATGAGAATCTCTGAAGACTGGACAACATTGGAAAAACTAGGTCTTTACTGTGAAGCGTTTCAGAGACTATCATTATGTAGCATGTCAGGCCAGGAAAAGGAATATACTTAACTGGAAATAAGCTGGAAAGAAAGAAAATTTAAACTAGCTATTGTTCAAATATTAACATTTTCTTAGTCAATATCACAGCTGATGAATTTTCTTCAAGTGATGTGGATTCATTGATTCATTCACTAGCAAAATGATTATGCTTCATGTTACATGATAATTGCCCCCAAGGGTAATAAAGAAGAATCAGGATAAAACCAGCATAAATAAATGAAAAGAAAAAGGCAAATGTATTTTAAGGTCTTAGTGGTTGGGGTATAATAGGTGTTTAGTAAATGTTTAAATAAATAGAAGCTTTCTCTTCCCAAATTTTCATTGAGTATTCTTTTCTTGCCCTGTCTCCTCCCAAAACGTTCAAAATGATAGGAATTTAAAAATGTATCAACCAGAACATTATTCAGTGTCTAACAGATGAGTCAGAATCAACTTTTTTGAAAACCATGAACTACATTTTTTAGAAAACATAAAATATTGATGATGGATTTAAGGCATCTTAATTTTTAAAGATTGAAACAGATCTGGCAGTTCGGTTGACTAGTTTATAGTACTGGCCATTTTGAGTCATCATCTCTTAGGACCATATCAGACCCATTATTTCTCCTGGACAGGCTTTTCATTCATGTCATGGCAGAATAATGTTCAGGCCCTGCCTACTCAGAGTGGGTGGACGACCAACAGGATCAGCTTTGCTGGGAGCCTGTTAGAAATGTGGCATTTCCAGCTCCACCCCAGAGCTTCTGAATCAGAGTCTGCATTTTAATAAGATCATTAGGTGATTTCTATGCACATTCAAAGTTGATAAATCCTGCTCTAAGCCACATTATTTTTGTTTTTTAATTTACATGGATTAATTATAGGAGTCTGTAGAGCAGTCTTAATATACTAATTCTGCCTATTTTCTTTGTTGTTGTTGTTGTTTTTTTTTGTCTTGTTTTGTTTTGAGACAGTTTCACTCTGGAGTGCAGTGGCATGATCCTGGTTCACTTCAACCTCTGCCTCCCAGGTTCAAGAAATTCTCCTGCCTCAGCCTCCCAAGTAGCTGGGATTACGGGTGCCTGCCACCACACCTGGCTAATTTTTGTATTTTTACTAGAGACAGGGTTTTACTATGTTGTACAGGCTGGTCTCAAACTCCTGATCTCAACCTCCCAAAGTGTTGGGATTACAGGAGCGAGCCACTAGGCCTAGCCTGAATTCTGCCTACTTTCAAAACATATTACAGATTGGCTTTCACTGTGGTATAACAAAAAAAAAATGTAAAAAATTATAATTAGAAAATAAAAGAAAGAGAAAGACATGTTTCAGGTAGCAGAGATGGGTTAGTTATTGCTATTAAGAAACAAATTTGAATAATCTTCAGGGCAACTAAGGTGAAAAACAATACATATTTGATTGCATTGCCCCTATATTGGAATAAAGGAAGTATAACAGTTTATCAGGAAAAATACAGTTCTTCCCAGGCACTGACTTTTCAAGGTAATTTATCACTCAGATATTTATTTAAAAAACACTAAGGGTGGGTATGGTGGCTCATACGCAGCACTGTGGGAGACCATAGCAAGAGGCTTGCTTAAGCCCAGGAGTTTGAGACTAGCCTGGGCAACACAGCAAGAGTCCCACTACAAAAATTAGTTGAGGGTGGTGGTGTGTGCCTATAGTCCCAACTGTGTGGTGGGGGCTGGGGCAGGAGGATGACTTGAGCCCAGGAATTTGAGTATTCAGTGAGCTATGATAGTGCCTCTGCACTTCAGCCTGAGTGGCAGAGTCAGATCCTGACCGTAAATAAAAATAAAAAAGAACATTGATTAGCATAGTGGATAATGCCTTTCATTGGTTTTTAGCATAATATGTAGAAATATTCTTATGGTTAATGTTTCTTATTTGATGGTTTTATGAAGGCCAAAGGCATGGCCTTATATTTTGGCTAGGGTGAAAGCATTTTTGTACAAGTTTAAGGCAATATAATCTAGGTACTTTTTTTGTTATTTAAATCTGTATTGCAAAAGAATTTCAGAAAACCACAGAGAGAGCAGGATAAATAAAGTCTCAGATGTGAAAAAGCTTGGGGTGCTCAAAGAACAGGAAATTATCAAGTGTACCTGGAGGATACCATTTTTGCTTTTAGACATGCTGAGAATTTTTGACATTTAAAAAATGTTAAAGAGGGAAAACATGCTGTGTAAGCATACTACATTTTGCATTTGAATTAGTCTTATATTTATTTACATGCTTATCATGAAATATATTCTTGACTCTGTTTCATGACTTAATTTTAGATAGGAAATAAAATACTTTGAGAAGAGATTCTGGATGTCATTATGTAACTGTGGTACTTAGTTTTGCCAGTCAAAACCACACAGTGCCACATGAAGGCCAGTAGTTTATTGAGTAATCAGGGAACAAAATTAGGTGGGCTTTTTCTGTTTTGTTTCCTTGGGGTTTTGGATATTATACAGAGAATGTGAAATTGCAATTTTTTTCTTCAGGAGATTCAGACTTGACCCTAAAATATGCACATAAACTTGAAGGATCAAATAATATTTTTTTTTCTAACCTGGAGGAAGAATTGTGAGAATAATGCTTTGCATAGAATCTTCTTCACCTTCTTTGCATGTTTCTTTTGGATCAGGCATAAGAAACATGTTAGGGGCCTGGTTTTGTTAGAGTGGGGGAAATAGTTGATATAATTACCCATTCCCTCTTAGTTGCAAATGGTATTGAAATTACAGAAAGTCATCTGACCATAGTTGAGGTCACTTCTTTTCCCATTTCTGCCATTCCCCTTTGTCTGGTATAACATTTAGCAAAATTGTTAACTGCTCTTGAGGGTTTTCATTTGTTTCTCTGTGTTCCTCTGGAATGTCACATGTTTCTGTGGAAGCGTGAACAATAGTACAATTTTCCACATTGAATCAGATGTTCATGTGATCCAAGCGTGCTTGGAAAAATCTTACTGCTTAGGATTCCATACAACATAGCTCTCTTGTGCAGTCTGTAGTTAGACAGTTAAAGGGCCTATGTCTCACCTTCTGAGTGCAGTGATACCAGAGCTGTCTTTGAAAGTGAGACACCCCTTGATCGATCCATTGTGGAATTGAACAAGATATGAGATCGAAGCATGGAATTCTGAAAAGTCAGACAATGCACTAGCCCATTTCACATTGACTTATATTTAGTCTGTCGGGCTTTTGAAATTAATTATTTTTTTTAAAATTAATTTCAAAAGTGATACATACTTATTGTAGAAAATTTGTACAACTACAGGCAACCGTAGAAATACAGGGAAGAAAATACAGTCCGCCTGAATTCTCCCTAATTTTCCTTGCATCTTAGCATTTCAGTGCTTCAAGATGGTATTTATTTTGGAACTTTATGTACATACAGAAACATACATAGAAAGTCAGATTACCATGTATATGTGTATGCGTGTTTGTACATATGTAGTCAGATATTAAAAAAATCATATTCTTTAAAACTTATTTTAAAATTACAGATATCATTCAGAGATACCAGTGTTAGTATTTTGATATTTGTCTTTTCAGTTGTATATATACTTCTGTTAAAAAAAAAAACAAAACATTCAACATAAACATATGGCTTTTATAAATTTTTTATCCATGTATCCATGTACACTAAAATTTATTCCTTTTTTTTTGTTTTTTGAGATGGAGTCTTATTCTGTTGTCCAGGATGGAGTGCAGTGGCGCTATCTTGGCTTACTGCAACCTCCACTCCCAAGTTCAAGTGATTCTTCTGCCTCAGCCTCCCGAGTAGCTGTGACTACAGGTGCATGCCACCACTCTTGGCTATTTTTTTTTTTTTTTTTGTATTTTTAGTAGAGACAGGGTTTTGCCATTTTGCCCAGGTAGGACTCGAACTCCTGGGCTCAAAGGATCCACCTGCCTTGGTCTCCCAAGTTATTGAGATTACAGGCATGAGCCACCATGCCTGGCCAATTTATTCTTTTTGGTATACAGTTCTGTAAGTTTTGATAGATGCATAGAATGGTATAAATACCACCACAGTCACCTAAAAGCATTCCTTTGTCTTCCCTATGTATGCTAGAGCCCTCCCCTGAATCGTATCAACCATAGATTTGCTCTCCATTCATATACTTTTGTATTTCCTAGAAAAATATATAAAGCATACAGTATGTCTTTCAGTCTGGCTTTTCATTTAGCAGAAAGCAATTCAGATTTACCTATGTTGTTGTGTGTATCAGTAATTTATTCCATTTTACCAGTGAGTAGTGTTCCATGGTATTGATGTACCAGTTTTATTTATCCGTTCACAAGTTCGAGTACATTAGAGGCTTTTTTTCAGTTTGCGGTGATTATGAGAAAAGCTGCTATAAAGATTTACATACAAGTTTGTGTATGAACATCAGTTTTCATTTTTTACTGAGCATATGCCTAGGAGTTGGACTGCTTGGTCATATGGTAGGTATATGTTTAACTGTATAAGAGACCCCCACAGTTTTCTAGAGTGGATGTGCCATGTTGCATTACCACCAGCCATGTGTGAGAGCTCCACAGATGGGAACTCACACTGTATCCTTAGAGAGTGGTGTCAATTTTTCTTTTATTTCAGCTATTCTAATCGTTGTGTAGCAGTATCTCATTGTGGTTTTGAGTTCCCCTCATGACTAAAGATGTTAAGTATCTTTTCCTGTGCCTTTTAATAATATATTTATGTTCTTTGTGAAGTTTGCCCATTTAAAAAATACTGGGTTGTTTTATTATTATTAAGCTTTGAGAGGTTTTATGTATGCCAAATAAAAGCTCTTTGGCAAATATGTGATTTGCAAATGTTTTCTCCCTGTGTTTAGTTTATTTTGTTGGTAGTGTCTTTTACAGAGGAAAAGTTCATCATTTTGATGGTACCAAATTTACCATTTTTATTCTTTTTATGGAACCTCCTAGAAATTTTATAGTTTTAGGTTTTATGTTATCGATAATCCTTTTTTTTTTTTTTTTGGTACATATTGTGTAATTTTGTCTGCACCATGTCCTGAAAGATTGTCATTTTGCCATTGAATTACCTTTGCACCTTTGATAGAAATCAATTGACTATATTTGTGTGTCCGTTTCTGGATTCTTTTCTGCTCCACTGATGTGTGTGTCTCTTCACAGGTACCACACTCTGTTGATTGCAGCTTTATTGTAAATCTTTAAAGTAGGTAGTGAGAATCATCCAACTTTGTTCTTTGTCAAAATTTGTTTATGCTATTCTAATTGCTTTTCCTTTCTGTTTAAATTTAGGATAATCTTGTTAATATCTAAAGATAATTGTACTTGGAGTTTTGAGGAGGATTTCATTGAATCTATAAAAGCAATTTGGGAAAGTTGAACATCTTAACAATATTTACTTTTCCAACTCATGATGAACATGACATATCTCTTCATTTATTTAGATTTTTTATTACTTCGTTGGTGTTTTGTGGTTTTGAGACATAGTTTGTGCATGTATTTTGTTAGGTTTATATCTATTTTATTTTTGATTGTTGTGAATGGTACTTCTAAAATTTATTTAATTTTTTTTCCATTTTCTTCATCCATTTTGTATTGCTATCACAGAATATCACAGACTGGGTAATTTATTAAGAAAAGAAACTTATGTCTTACAGTTCTGGAGGCTTAGAAGTACAAAAGCATGGTGCTGGTATCTGGTGAGGGCCTTCTTGTTGCACCATACCATGGCGGAAGGCATCAAACGGCAAGAGGAGCATGTGAGACAGAACCAAACTAGCTTTTCTGACAGATCCACTCTTGTGATAACTCTTTCCTATGATAATCTATTAATCTGTCAACATGTTAATCCATTAATAGCAAAACCCTCATGACTCAATCACCTCTTAAAATGCCCTACTCCTTAATACTGTTACATTGGGGATTAAGCTTCCACATGAGTTTTAGAGACAACAAACATTAAATGGCACCAAGCCTTTTATATTTAATTGACATTTTAATTGACATAATTGTAGATTCACTTCAGTTGTAAGAAATACAGAGAGATACTGTGTAGGCTTTACCCACTTTCTCCCAGTGGTTACATCTTGCAAAACTGTGTTATAATATCAAAACCAAGATATTGATATTGGAACAGTAAAGATAGAAAACCTTTCTATTATCACAAAGATACCTCATGTAGCCTTTTATGACCACAACTACCTTCTCCTTTTGCCCTGTCCCTAACCTCTGGCGGCCATTAATTTGTTCTTTCCATGATTTTTGTCATTTCAAGAATATTACGTATATATGCGACTTCTGGGGATTGCTATTTTTTAAAAAAATCAGAATATCCCTAGAGAGTCACCCAAAGTGTCACATGTATCAGTAGATTATTCCTTTTCATTGCTGGTAGTATTTGTTAGTATGCATATACCACAGTTTAGCCATTTATCCATTAAGGGATATCTGGATTGTTTTTATGTCTTATTTGGGCAAATGTCTATTCAAGTCTTTTGCCTGTTTTTAATTGGATCATTTGTTTTTCTATGATTGAGTTGTATCAGTTCTTTATAAATTTTAGATATTAAACCCTTATCAAATATTGGTATGCAAATATTTTTTACCAGTTGTAGGTTGCCGTTTCATTTTATTGTTTGCTTCCTTTGCTGTGCAAAAGACTTAGTTCGATGTAGTCTTATTTATTTACTTTTGCTTTTGTGGCCTGACCTTTTGGTATGGTATCTAAATAAATAAATAAATAAATAAATAACTGCCAAGACCATTTTCTGGGACTATTCCCCTATATTCTCTTCTAGGAGTTTTATAGTTTCTGGCGTTATGTTGATTTCACATTTTGTGTAGAATTTTGTGTATGATGTAAGAAAAGAGCCTAATTTTATTCATTTGCCTGTGAAAATATAGTTTTTCCAGCACCATTTATTGAAAAGATTATTCTTCCCTCCTTGTGTTCTTTTGGTGGCTTTGTCAAAAATTAGCGAATTATATATCTTTGAATTTATTTCTGAGCTCTTGACTCTGTTGCACTGGTCCATGTGTCTGCTTTTATGCCAGCACCATACTGTTTTGATTACCATAGCTATGTAGTGTAATTTAAAATCATAATGTGTGATGATTTTTGACTCAAACCAGGCTTGCATTTGTGGGGTGAATGCTACTTAGTTATGTTGCACTGTTCATTTTAGATATTGCTAGATTTAATTTGCTAATATTTTGTTGAGATCTTTTCCTGCTTTTCTGTTCATGAGGAGTATTTTTCGATTCTGTGTTTTTCTTTTCTTGTTTTTGGCTTTGATATTAGGGTATGTTGACCTCATTTCTCTTAAGTGTTCTGGAAGAGATTAAGCAAAATTAATGTTACTTCTTTCCAGAATGTTTGGGAGAATTTACCAGTGGAAACCACTGGGCTTGGGATTTTCTTTATTGAAAAGTTTTATCCACAAATTCTATTTGTGGATAAAATGTAGGACTATATGTGGATAGAATGTAGGACTATTAATGTCAATTTTTAAAACTGAGATTTGATATCTTTCAAAGAATTGATCAGTTTTGTCTTTCAGTATCTCCTTATCTTTCTCTTATTGTCTGTAGGGTCTGTAGTGATAACCATACTTCATTGCTGACATGGGTAATTTGTGCCTTATCTCCTTTTTCTTCATCAGTCTGGGTAGGGGAGTTACACAAATTTATATTGATTTGATTCAAAGATCAGTTTTTATTTTTATCTGTCTATTGTTATTGTTCTCAATTTCATTGATTTCTCTTTTCTTTTTTTCTCTTTTGCCTCAAAAAGTGACATTTATTTAAAGAAAAAAAATGACAAAATGTCTATCCCTTGGCTCTCTTCCCTACCCTCTCCTGCCGCTCCTCAGCCCCTCCCAAGACTGAACTCTGGACGGGACTAGGTGGCAGGATAGCCCCTCAGATGAGGGTAGCAACATTGAGAGTCATTGCCTCAGTGGAGGTGTTGTAAAAGGTCTCTATGTCTTGAAGAGTCCTCTTGTCTTCTTCTGTAACCATGTCAATAGCCACATCCTCACAGCCAAACCATCCACCTTGACCGATTCTTTGGATATAGCTTTCCCTTTTGGTGGGAAGGTCATAGTTGATGACTAAAGAAACCCGCTGTACATAAATGCCTCTGGCCTATGTCAGGAAAGACAACTCTTCAGCATGTGCACAAGGATCTATCCCGAAGGGATGACACATGGGTATCTATGTAGGCAGCCAAGGAAGGAAGAGGAAATAAGCATCCCTGTTCCTCAAAGACCTTAGGCATGCCAGATTCTATTCCAAGTTGCTACTTTCCTGAAAGGGGCACTGGATGTCCCCTTGGAGAGGGAGTCACCTTGGATTTTTTTTTTTTTTTTTTTTTGAGAAAAGGTCTCACTCTGTCATCCAGGCTGGAGTGCAGCTCACTACAGCCTCAACCTCTCAGGTTTAGGTGATGCTTCCAGCTCATCCCCTCAAGTAGCAGGGACTACGGGCATAAACCACCATGCCCAGATAATTTTTATATATATTTTTTGGTAGAGGCGGGGTTCTGCCATGTTGCCCAGGCTGGTCATGAACTCCTGGCCTCAATCGATCCACCCCACTCAGCCTCCCAAGGTGCTAGGGCCACAGGCTTGAGCCACTGTGCAAGGCTGATTTCTGTTTTTATCCTTGATTATTTTCTTCCTTCTGTTTGTTTTGGGTTTGTTTTGCTCTTCTTTAAGTTCTCAATGGGGAAGCTTACGTGATTAATTTGAACCCTTTATTTTTTCTTATATAAGCATTTGATACTAAAATTTTTCCCCTAAGCACTGCTTTAATTATATCTCATGTTTTAATATCTTATTTTCATTTTCATTCAATTAAAAATATTTTTTAAAATTCCCTTTGATTCTATTTTACAGTGGGTTGTAAGTTGTTTATACAAATTTTTCAAATATCTTTTCATGATTTACTTCTAATTTAATTGCATTACAATCAGAGATCATTCTTTGCATGATTTCCGTTCTTTTAAATTTATTAAGTTTGGTTTTATGGCTCAGAATATGGGCTATCATGTAGTATATTCAGTGTGCACTTGAAATATGTATTTTGCTTTTAGTAAGTGGAATGTTTCTTGAATGTCACCTAGGAAAAATTTTGTTGATGATGTTATTCAGGTCTTCCATATTCTTGCTGATTTTCTAGGTCTCTCATTAATTGAGAAAGGAGAATTGAAGTCTCTAAGTGTAAATGTAAATTTGTCTATTTCCTATTTCAGTTTTATTAGTTCTTGCGTTATATATTTTGGAGCATGCACCTTGTTAAAAGTACATCCACATTTGGAAATGCTGTGTATCTTGGTGAATTGATCCTTTACCACTATAAAATATTCTTCTTCCTAGGCAGTTATTTTTCTTGTTCCAAAGTCTGCTTTGTCTGATATTAGCATAGCTTCTCCAGCTTTCTTTTGATTAGTATTTGCATGTTATATCTTTTTTCATCTTTTTATTTTTAACTTTATCAACATATTTGAAGTGAATTTTTTTGTAGATAACATATAGTTGGATCTTATTTTTAAAATTTAATTTGATAATCTCTATTCTTTAATAGGTACAATTTGCATTTAACGTAATTATTAAAATAATTGGACTTAGTTCTATCATTTTCTTATTAGTTTTTTTATTTGTTATTCTTTTTTTGTTCCTCCACTCCCATTTCCTGCCTTATTCTGGGTAATTTTTTAGTATTTAATTTTATCTGTTGGCCATTTGTATGTATCTCTTTGAATTATTATTTTAGTTGTTTCTCTAGTGATTACCATATACAAACCTAGCTTTACACAATCTACTTAGAGGGAATAGTTCATCATTTCAAGTGAAACAGATAAGCCTTGTCACTTTACCCTCCTCAGTTTATGTCATAGTTGTCATTTTCATTATATCTACATAACTTGAGAACCCTATAGATAATGTTATAATTTTTGCTATTAACAATAAATAATTTTAAAGAACTCAGCGTAGTAAAATACTCCATTATCCAAATATTTACCATTTCTGTTGCTCTCTCCTTAGTTCTCATGTTGATATTTCCCTCTGATATCATTTCCCTTCAGCTTTAGAATTTATTTTAGCATTTCTTTAAGAAGAGATCTGCTGGGAACAAGTCTCTTAGTTTTTCTTCATCTGAGTATGCTTTCTTTTGCCATCATTCTTTAAGGATATTTTTTGCTGGATATAAAGTTCTGGTTAGCAGTTCTTTTCTTTCATTGCTTAAAAGATGTGTCACTATCATCTAGCCTATATGATTTCTGAAGAGAAATTTGAAATTATTTAAGCCATTGCTCTCTTAAAGGCAATGTGTTGTTTTTCTCTGGTTACCTTTAAATTTTTTTACTAACCTTTGGTTTTCAGCATTTTGAGTATGATGTGTCTGGGTATGGTTTTATGAGTTTGCTTTGGTAGGAGTTTGCTGAGTTTCTTGAATCTGCAGTCATGTCTTTCACTCAGTTTGAGAAGTTTTCAGCCATTATTTTTTCAAATATTTTTTCTATGATTACCTCTTTCATTCATTTCTCCTTCCAGGACTCCATTGATATGCATATCAGATCTTTTGATTATTATTCCAAAGGTTGCTGAGAACTTCTTCACTTTTTTCAGTCTCTCTCTTTCTCTGTTCTTTAGGTTGTATCATTTCTGTTGAACCATCCTCAAATTCACTGACTCCACTGTCATCAACATATTGCTATTGCATCCATCTAGTGAATTTTTAAATTTCTAATATTGTATGTTTGAGTTCAAAAATATTCACCTGGTTCCATTTTATGGTTACTGTTTCTCAGCAATTAATTTCTATCTTTTATTCATTTTAACAGTGTTCGTCTTTACCTTATGGAGGATTATTGAAGAGCTGCCCTAAAGACCTTGCCTGATAATTCCAACATTGGGGTCCCTTTGGGTTGACATCTGTTGATTGTGGGTTTCCCTTAATATTGATCCATTTTTTCTGGCTCTTTGTACGTCATGATATTTTGGTTATACCATGAACATTTTGAATATTGTATTAGTCCGTTTTCACACTGCTGATAAAGACATACCCAAGACTAGGTAATTTATAAAGAAAAAGAGGTTTGATAGACTCATTGTTCCACACGGCTGGGGAGACCTCACAATCATAGCAGAAGCCAAAAGGCATGTCTTACATGGTGGCAGGTAAGACAGAAAGAGGGCCAAGCAAAAGGGAAAACCCCTTATAAAACCATCAGATCTCATAAGACTTATTCACTACCAATGAGAACAGCATGGGGGAAACAACCCCCATGATTCAATTATATCCCACCGGGTACCTCCCACAACATGTGGGAATTATGGGAGCTATAATTCAAGATGAGATTTGTGTGGGGACACAGCCAAACTGTATCAAACATTATGTGGTAAGGCTCAAGGTTGTGTTAAAATTATATGGAGAAATGTTGACTTTGATTATTTGTTTAAGCAGGCAATCAACCAAGTTTCCTTTTTCCAGCTCTTCTTTTTGTGATTTCTTTCATACTCTCTAGCTCTCAAGATGTTCCTTTTTATGGTTCTTGTGGCCAGAAGGTGTCTTCTCAAAATTTTAGCCTCCCATGCTGTCATGCAGTCCACATAATTGGCGATGCCTTCACAGTGAGATAGGAGGAGAAAAGAGAGAGAGAAAAAAAAAATCATTTTCTCTCCACGATTCACACAGCAGGACATCATCTTGCCTGGTTCCTCTGGTCATTGAGGCGGATTTTTCTTGGGGTTTTAGGTACTCATGCTAAAGGAAAAGAAAAGAGGGAATCATAAACTCTAGCACACAGAGGACTTTTCCTTTATCCTCTAGCTGGAAAGAAGGGGCTTCTGGAGTTTTTGCTCTCAATGCTTGCTTCACAGTTCTAGAACTCAGTCTGCACGCAGGTCAAATAAGGGGAAAAAAAGGAGAGCAAAAATCTATAAACTGTTCCCCATGGGTCCTTATTTATTTTTGCTTTAGTTCCCAATGCATTTGTCATTGTGTGTTTTTCAAAGTCCTCAGATAGTTGCTTTTTGTACTCTGTTCAGAGTTCTTAGTTGTAATCAGTTGGGTTCATAGGCTGCAGTCAGCTTACTCCACTTGGGCTTTCACCAGAAGCCTACATATGTTTTCAATACCTATTTTTTTACACTTAAAATATTTTATAAACATTTTTCCATGCCATTATACGTTCTCCCATATCATAATTTTTAACAACTGCATATTCCTTCATATGAGTGTTTATATTGATTGTCTTAGTGAATACATGAATAAATAAATCTTTACACACATCTGTGATTATTTTCTTAGGATAAATTCTTAAAGGCAGAATTGCTATACTAACATCTTCAAGGGAGTATCTTAACATTAAATCAGTTTAGACTCCCTCCAATACTTGGAATATTGATTTCTCTGTATTCCTGCTATAGAATGGGATAGAATAGATAGAAAAAATAATGCCAATGATCACTAAAGGTGCTTAGACCGGACAATTTCCTGTCCAGTAGATTAACTGCAAATCTTTCACCACGTATCTCATAGATGTAAGTGACTAGCTGTCTTTGGCTTGATATTTATAAAATTCAGTGGTATTAGGCATATTTGGTTTGGGCTCATAAAAACTTGAGCCAGACATAACTTTTCAGGTGCCTAGAGCATCCTAATTAGGATAGAATGGGCATCGCTGAAGAGAGCAAGAATGGCTTTCTGTGTGCCGTGATCATGGGGTCTGCTTATGCATTCCATTCATCTTGCATTAAAATTGTGCTTTAGTTTAGTCATGAGTGATTTATTAGGTTCAATTTGAAGAGTTGGCTTCTCAACATTAGGAGTCTGAGGAAAGTGTATTTGCTATAACACTACACATCTTTTTTTTTTTTTTTTGTAATTACATATGTATACCTTTGCTGTTTTAAAAAAGACATATGAATATTAAAATTCCCTGTAGAATGGGAAAATATCCTCTTCTAAACTATTAAGGCATATTCTTTGCCAGAACAGATTACTTCTTTATCAGCCCAAGCCCTGACAGAGAAGAGAATTGCTGCACTCAAAGTGGGTAATTCGAATGAGTTTAGTGAAAGAAACATTTACAATTGTGGGCAGGGTGTAGAGATCACAAAATATACAAGTCCCCTGGGGATTGGAGAGTATCGATTGTAGGCCTGGAGCTTTGACCTTTGGTGCTCATCCAGTGTGCAGGGTGCCCTCGGGGTGTATGAACAAAACGAAGACCTCATGTTTCCTGTTCTTTCTCTGTCCAATTTCCTGCCAGTCCTCACTGATTAAACCCATCAGAAGTCAGAGGGTCAGCATGCCTCTCGATGCAGTGCACACATATCTACCAAAGCAAATGCAGGAAACATTGGATTGAAATCTCCTTACACATATGTATTCAGAAGACAATGGCTAATCTGCAACTAATTGTATATGATGAAAGAACATTTCTATTTCACCAGGTATTTATAGTAGAATATAAATGATGATTCTTAACATAAGACTCTTAGCAGGGCTGGGCATGGTGTCTCATGTCTGTAATCTCAGCACTTTGGGAAGCCGAGGCAGTTGGATCACCTGAAGTCAGGAGTTTGAAACTAGCCTAGCCAACATGGTGAAACCCTATCTCTACTAAAAATACAAAATCACCACAGTTAGTGGTGTGGTGGGTGCCTGTAATCCCAGCTACTCGAGAGGCAGAGGCAGGAGAATTGCTTGAACCCAGGAGGCAGAGGTTGCAGTGAGCTGAGATCACACCATTGCACCCACTCCAGCCTGGGCAACAGAGTGAGACTCTGTCTCAAAAAAAAAAAAGACTTCTTATCAAAATATGCTACCAATTTATTGGAGAATTATATACAGCATATTATACATCTGTTAATACCTATGATATGATGTATATATTAGGCTTTATAATATAAGGGATAAGCCCTTGGGCTTGGGAGTTACACTGAGTTTGAATTCCAGCTTTTCCATCTATTAGCTCTCTAACTTGGGGTGAGTTTATTACCTTCTCTAAGTCATCATGCTTCTGTTTTGCTTGTTTATTTTATATGTTACACAGGAATATAATAGTACCTACCATATAGGATTGTTGTGAGGATTAAATGAGATCATGTATTTGTCTTAGTCCATTGTGTTGCTATAAAGGAATACCTGAGGCAGTGTAATTTATAAAGGAAAAATATTTATTTGGCTTATGATTCTGTTGGCTGGAAGATTGGGTATCTGGTGAAAGTCTCAGGCTACATAAACTCGTGGTGAAATGCAATCGGGAGCCAGAGTATGGTGAGATCACGTGGCAATAGAGAGAGAGGGGAGGTGCCACATTATTTTTAGCAACCAGCTGTTGTGGGAACTAACAGAGATATAACCCATTTACTGCCACCCAGAGAGGGAATTCCACCCCTATCACCCAAACACCTACCAGTAGGCCCCATCTCCAGTGCTGGGAATTAAATTTCAACATGAGGTTTAGAAGGGTCTAACATTTAAACTATAGCAGTATGCAAATTGCATAAGCCAATGTCTGGCATATATTAAGTATTGTACTTAATAAATGTCTATTATTATTCTAATTGTTACACATTTGTGACCAGGGACAAGAACCAAGAGTTAAGAGGACTCTCCTTATTTTAGGATGAAACTAATTGCTTAAGTAAGTATATGCTTCAGAAAGGATAGAGAATTCAGTGATTAAGGGCACAGGTTCTGGAGTAAAACCTTTTGAGTTTACAGCCTAGTTCTGCCTCTGTCTCTTTGACAAATACTTATCTGCTCATCTTCTCAGTGCTTTAATTTCTTCATCTGAAAACTGGGATTGATATCTCTATCTATTTATCTAGATATATTTTTAAAAATTTATAGACTGTATATGTAAAAAGATAAGTATGAAAATTCATTATTATATCAAAAACTTAGAATTTATAGTCAATCTGTTTTCAGGATTTGAGATCATAGTCCCACAGAAGACAGATCTGGTGAGATTGTTTTCCAATACAGGCATACCTTGGTGAGATTGTGGGTTTGGTTTCAGACCACAGCAGTAAAATGAATATTGCAATCAAGTGAATCACATGAATTTTTTGGTTTCCCAGTACATATAAAAGTTATGTTTATACTCTACTGTAGTCTACCAAGTGTACAATGCGATTATGTCTAAAAAAATGCACATGCCTTAATTTCAAAATACTTTATTGCTAAAATATGTTAATGATCATCTGAACCCTGATTGTATAATTGCCTTTGACTAGTGGAGGGTCTTGCCTTGATGTTGATGGCCGCTGACTGATCTGGGTGGTGGTTGCTGACGGTTGGGGTGACTGGCAATTTCTCAAAATAGGATACCTGTGAAGTTTTCTGCACTGATTTACTTGTCCTTTCACAAAAGATTGTTCCATATCGTGCAATGTTTGATAGCCTTTTACCCACAATAGAGCTTCTTTCACAATTGTAGTCAATCCTCTCAAACTCTGCTGCTGCATTATCAACTAAGTGTATGTAATGTTCTAAATCCTTTGTTGTCATTTCAACAATGTTCACAGTATCTTCACTAGGGGTAGATTCCATTTCAAAAAAGCATTTTCTTTGTTCCTCTATAAGAAGCAATATCTCATATGTTCAACTGTATCATGACATTGCAGCAATTCAATCACATCTTCAGACTCCACTTTTAATTCCAGTTCTCTTGTTATTTCTACCACATCTGCAGTTAACTTTATCCTCTGATGCCTTTAACTCCTCAAAATCATCTATGAGGGTTGGAATTAACTTCTTCCGAACTCCTGTTAATGTTGATACTTTGACTTCCTCCCATAAATTACAAATATTCTTAATAGCTTGTAGAATGGTTTTCCATTTATTTTGCCCAGATTCATAAGAGGAATCACTACCTATGGCAGCTACAGCCTTATGAAATTTATTTATTTGTTTTGAGATAGGATGTATCTCTCTCACTCATGCTGGAATGCAGTGGCATGAACATGGCTCACTGCAGCCTTGACCTCCTGGGCTCATCCTGCCTCAGCCTCGTGTACTGGAACTACAGGGGTGCAACACCATGCCAGGCTAATTTTTTGATTTATTTTTTGTAGAGACAGGGTCTCATTTTGTTGCCCAGGCTGATCTCAAACTCCTGGGGTCAGGCAATCCTTCTGCCTCAGCCTCTCAAAGTGTTGGTGTTACAGGGTTCAGCCACCATGCCCAATCTATGTTTTTAAAATAATAAGACTTGAAAGTCAAAATTCCTTCTTGATCCATGGGCTGCAGAATGGGTGTTGTGTTAGAAAGCATGAAAACATTAATTTTCCTTTACATCTCCGTCAAAGCTCTTGGGTGACTGTGCATTGTCAATGAGCAGTAATATTTTGAAAGAAATCTTTTTGTTTTCTGAGCAGTAGATCTCAGTAGTGGGCTTAAAATATTCAATAAACCATACTGTAAACAGAGCTCATAGATTTTCAAAATGGTACATGAGCATTGGCCTCAACTTCAAGTCACCAGTCTCATTAGCCCCTAACAAGAGAATAAACCTGTCCATCAAAACTTTGAGGCCAGGCCAAGCTCAGTAGCTTATGTTTGTAAGCCCAGTATTTTGAGAGTCTAAGGCGGGAGGATTACTTGAGGCCAGGAAATTGAGACTAGCCTGGACAACATAGCATAAGTTTATTTCTACTTAAAATTTAAAAATTAGCTCTGTGTGGTGGCATATCGCCATAGTCCCAACTACTCAGGAGGCTGAGGTGGGAGCATTACTTGAACCCAGGAATTCAAGGCTGCAGCGAGCTGTGATTGCATGACTGCACTCTAGCCTGGGTGACACAGTGAGACTCTGTCTCTGAAAAAACAAAACAACCATCCCTCCACTCCCCCAAAAAAAACCAAAACACATACTTTGAAGTCAGGTACTGACTTCTCATCTCTAGCTGTGAGAGTCGTAAATGGCATCTTCTAAAAGAAGGTGATTTTGTCTACATTGAAAATCTGTTGCTCAGTGCAGTCACCTTCAGCAGTGATCTCAGTTGGAACTTCTGGATAACCTGCTGTAACTTCTGCTTGAACACTCGCTGCCTCGCCTTACGGTTTATGTGATGAAGACAGCTGTTTTTCCTTTAACCTCATGAATCAGCCTCTGCCAGCTTCCAGCTTTTCTTCTTCAGCTTCCTCATCCCTCTCGGCCCTTATAGAATTGCAGAGAGTTAGGGCCTTGCTCTGAATTAGGTTTTGGCTTAAGGGAATATTGTGGCTGTTTTGATCTTTTTGCCATATCACTCAAGCTTTCGCCATATCAGCAATAAGGGTGTTTTCTTTTTTATCATTTGAGTGGTCACTGGAGTAGTACTTTTAATTTCCTTCAGTAACTTTTCCTTTGCATGCACAACTTGGCTAACTAGTTAGCACAGGAAGCCTAGTTTTTGGCCTGTCTAGGCCTTCAACATGCTCTTCTCACCAGGCTTAATCATTTCTAGCTTTTGGATTAAAGTGAGAGATGTGAAACTCTTCTTTTCACTTGATCACTTAGAGGCCATTGTAGGGTTATTAACTGGCCCAATTTCACTATTGTTGGATCTCCGGAAATAGGGAGGTCTTGGGAGAAGGAGAAAAATGGGGAAACAGCCGGTCGGTGGAGCAGTCAAAACACACACAACATCTATGGATTGCACTTGCCATCTTCTATGGGTGAAGTTTGAGGTGCCCCCAAAAAGTTATAATAGTAAGATCAAGGATCACTGATCATAGATCACCATAACAGATATAATAATAATGAAAAAGTTTGAAATATTGCAAGGATTACCAGAATGTGACACAGAGACAGGAAGTAAGCATATGCTGTTGCAAAAAGGCCACTGATACCCTTGCTTAATGCAGGGTTGCCACAAAACCTTTAATTTGTTTAAAACAAAACAAAACTACAGTATCTGTGAGTTGAGTGCAGTAAAATGAGGTGTGCCTCCATGTGATTGGTGGCCCCCCATATCTGCTGGTTTAAAATCTGAGATGGTGGCCGTAAGAGTCTTTTCTGCTTGACTCAGAGATAAAAGTATCTAGAAAGACTTCTTTTCATTTCTGGGAGGCAGCTAATGTGTTGCCAAACTGGTGACAGAAACCCAGAAAATGACTGGGTAGAAAGAAATAGTAAAGCACTAACAGAAATGAGTTATATCCTGGGAGATGTAATACACACAAAGTGTTGTAGGTTGTTGCTAATGGGAAGAATTAGCAGCACTGTACTCTTAGGTTTGTAGTTTTCTATTTTAGGTGCTCCATTGCTTCAGAGTGAGAGAACTATTCACTGAGTAGGGGAAAATACCTTCTCAATAGAGCTGAGGTTTGTTGCATGAGACCTAAAAAGCATTATTGTACTAAATTGAGCTACAATTGTACATACAAACATTTTCAACCATAGATCTTGCACTAGAATAGCACTCAAATAAAAACATGACCCCTAGATAAGTCCCCATATTCTATCTATTGAAAAACATTAATACTAGCATTAGACAAATATTTTCTTGCTCCAGGTTGAGTGAATAGCAAAAAATAACAACTTTAGGCAACCACTGAAAATGACTGTAGAACAAATGAAATATATATCAAACTGAAAACTCTCAAGAAGAGAACACACCAGTGAAAACCATTCACAATAGGAAACAAAAAAGTTTAGAAAACTGTTCAGAATCCTCACTAGAGTGAAAAAGGTATAGTCTCAGTGGAACAGGGCATGATGCCATGAGTTGAGAATTAAGAAATGAAAAGGCAACAGGTTGGGCTGAAATGGGGAGTGGATGAGATGAGGTTAATTGCAAGAGTCTAAAAATGCAATGGCAAAAACTAAAAAGGAAATGTAAGAGTAAAATTAACATCCACAATGGTGACGATAAAAGGTGAAATTGATACTATGGGAAATCAGATCAGTGTGATGGAGAATAAACTAAAGAAAATATTCAGAATTTAGAAGAAAAGGAAAAAGAAAATAATGAAAGAGAAACTGTGAAGTAAAGAGAATGGAAATTCAGTAACAATTATTGATTATTCCTGAATAATAAACTATTGTAATTAGAAACAAATAATAAAACAAAATTGAAGGAAATTCCTAGTGCAGGGGGCAAAAAAAGATAAAAGACTAGAGTATATATATTGAAAGGTTAATTGTCTTTCAGGCAAATAAATAAGAAATGACTTATAGCTGGAGTCATCTTGGCAAAATTTGGGGTTTAAAATAATGATTAGCTATCATATAAGTAGCCATGAATGAAAAACTAAATAAAACATACACAAAGAGCACTCCAGAAAGTTACCTAGTAAGGAGCAAAAATTACAATTCTTTGAGTCATCTAAATTTATTATGTATTATTTAGACTCTGAGTCAAAGAAAGTAACAGAAGTAAGAGGGCAACACCTACAGAATTTTGAGGTGAAAATTATGTCTTCTAAAAATTTTATACCTAACCAAGTTGTCTTCCTATGATAATTAAAATATATTATTAGTTATATAAGTTTTCAGAAAATAGTGTCCATATACTTCATCTTGTGTTTGCATTCTATTTATTACTGCATTTTAATTGAATAAGCCGAGAAAGGAGTTAAAATGAAAAAATTCAGGAATGAAGTAGAAATGATATAAAACTTGTGTTATTTGTGAAACAGATTGATTATAAGGTCAAGTCTAAAGAATTTGTTAGGATTTGTTCAGATTACAAGGAATAGTTTAATTAAAAACTAAAATGTTACTAATGCAGACTATTGGTCAAAAATGGAGCTGAAATAGTGTGGTTTTAATTACAGATACTTTTTAATGCTGTTTTCCTGATTAAAGATACAGAGAAATAATCTGGCCAAATATTTCCTACAGAGATACTACTTTAATGAGTACTTAAGAATTATTTGTTAATTAGCACCCGACGGTTCTAACCTGAATATGGGCTTTTCCTGCCTTCATTGCTAGTTACACGAATGCATATAAATTGATATGCTTAAGCTGGCTAAAGTATCTCCTCTGAACTTTTAGTATGCTTTTATGATTGGTCAGTTTCAAAGGTCTAATTTAAGCCTAATTTAGACCTTAGGCCTTAGGCCTTCAAAGTCTAATTTAGGCCTATCTAGTGTGAGAGTTACTAAGTTATTTTAAAGACCTCACCCAATCAGATGGCTTCTCTTCTTGCTCCTAAATTGTGGTTTTAAATATCAGAATCAAAAAGAGAAGATGAAGAGGGTTGTATTATTGTTACTGTGAATAGACCAGCCTTAATAGCTCACGGTGGGAATTCCCCTGCGATTTCATTTATGGGTGCAGTATCAGAGTGCCATGCTGATATGGATGGCCAATAGATAAGTATATATTAATAATTGATAAGCAGTTTCTTAATGACTCTTTTGTCTTTAAAAAATTATTTTAAAAAAGGAGTATCTTTCAATCCAGATACAGATTGCTATCAAATATGTCAGAGGTTAATACGAATGTGTCATTGGTACTGTAATACAGTTGCAATTGCTTTATTTCTACTTTATATTTTTATTGAAAGTTAACCTAGCACTATAATTTTAAAATGATTTTTTTCTTCTAATACATGTAATTTTTCTATATATTAGCACAAATTAAACTCATAGCTCGAATGTAATAAACATGTAAGAACCAATATCTGGTTACCACAGAAAGCCATTGTTATATGACCTAACTTGCTATTTAAAAAATAGGAAGGGAATAGCACTGTACCAGCAGATTTAAATTGTAAAGGAAAAGTGAAGTTTTGTTTTGTTTTTCCCTAGGAGAATGCCGATCAAATGGAATCTTTCTTGCTTTTTGCTGAAGCGAGGCTTGCCCTGTTACTTTGTAGTGGGAGAATGTATCAGATATTCTGCTGTAGCAAAAAATTTAGACCTCATCACCTTTCTTAATCCTACATCCCCTCATTTCTTCATTTATTTTTCTTAGTGGCTCAGAGTGCATGGCCCAACTTTATAAGCATACCCCAGCATATCCTCACCGTACCTGTTTACCTTCAATCTTACTCACTTGGAAAAATCTATAATCCTGATTAAACTCAACTACTTGCATACTCATGCCTGTACCCTAGCAGCTAAGCATGATTGAAGAAAATCATAGAAGCCTCCTGTGTGATCTTGCTTGATGTTTATGACCACAGATATCCAGTGAATGCTCCATGCTGTGCTGACCAGCCAGCTACTACACTTACCTACGCAGTTTTATCTTTGATTCTCATAGTGCCTCTTTCACCTGCTTTCCTTTCTCCTCAAATCTTGGGCAGCCCTCTTTCATTTTCTCACTCAGCTGTCTCTTTCACTCAGAAAACAATCTTCATATTATTCAAAGGGCATGATGACCTTGCTGCTTGTTTCAGTATAAAACAACAAAAGCATTTGGAGGAGTCTTCTACATTCTCCCATCATCAAATTTCTCAAACTACTTGCATGTAAAACTCTACTACACTTTCTCTCCTATTGCAATAGAGGAAGTGTGTGTGCTTCTTAGGACAATGCTCCCATGTGTACACTGGAATCTATAACCTCGTGCCTAATTGAGCATTTTATTACTCAGAGTAGCTCTCCTCCCTCCTGTATTACACAGTTTTCAATTGCAACTGCTTTATTTTCATCAGTCCACAAACATAGTGTGCTATCTCCCATCTTACACAAAACAAGGTAAAACAAGATTTGTCTTTGTCTTAAATCTCCTAGTGCCACGCTATTTCTCTGGTTCTATTTTCAGCAAAACTCCTTGGAAGAAGTTATGCTTCTGGTTTCCACTTCCTCTTCATCCATTCTCTCTGAAACACCCTCTCCTCCAGTGAAAGAGGTCTAATCAATTCCGGGCTAGTAGGCCTGGAATCGAACCCTAAAGGTGAAGCTTGTGTATACTGGGCATAAAATGGCATATTAACAATTAAGCTCATCAGTGATCACCGTGTCAACACATACAGAGGCTAATTCTGATTTCTTACTTAAATAACTCTCAGAAATGACTAAGCTACTAAATAACCTTCTTTTCCTTGAAACATTTCCTTAAAACTTGGATTCTGGGAAGCGTCACTGTCTTAGCTTTTTTCTGACCATTCTGGCTGTTTTCTGTCTCTTCTTAACCTCTGTTACTTGTTGCTCTTCCTCTTCTTAACTTCTCAATGTTGAATTCCTGAAAAATCAGTCCTAGAGCATCTTCCCTTTATAGTCTACATTCACGACCTTGGGAGAATTCACCTAACATTATGGCGACTTTAAATACATTCTATGTGATGATGGTCCCCTAAATTTATATTTTGAGCCACAGTCTCTCTTTAGCTCTATATTCTTATATCTAACCACCTGCTTTTCAAACTTATGTTAAAAAACTTTTATGGATTTTACCTTACAAACCTGCTCCTACTCCCTTGTTCTATATCTAAATAAATATCACCATCTTCTAAGACTTCTGTGTTGTACAACTCCAGGGTGTGCTGTTCTTATGGATTAATTGAATTTTTGTTAGCATCTTCTGTGCATTGTTTTCCCATGGGTATCTCATTTATTTGAATTAGACTAAAAAATGCAAACCATTCAGCAGCTGTATTTAGCTCTTGAAAATTTCAGTCTATCTGGGTAGCTACTATACTAATTACATGATGAAAATAATCAGCTAATATTCTTTTGTTTGAGAAATTGCCAAAGATCAGAAAACCATCTTCATATTGCCTAAAGTGCATAAGTCAAAAAAAATAATTTTAACTAACCTCAGATCTTGGGAACATTTCAGTGAAGAGGTTTTGATTTAAAACAAAGTAATCAGTTTTCACTTAGCATTTTCGGATAGTAACCATATAATATTTTCCGATTCAACCAAAAATGGCCACATTTATTTTTTACTAAAAAGTAGTAAATATCAGCCTTTTTATGTGCTGCTACTACTGCAGAAAGCTTTATAAACTTTTCAGCCGGAAATATTGTAGAGATCAAAGAGCTTTCAAAGGAGTTTCTAACTAACAATGACTGTAGATACTCTGTCTGCCTTAGCCAAACTAGCTATGCTCTGTTTCCTGGAGCACACCACATTCTAAGCAAGAGAGGGATTATTACAAAGTTAACCATGGAATACATAATACACATAAAATAGTTTGTGTGATATGTGCATAAGTTTTTAAAGCTAATTTTACCTCTACTGCTGTTTTCCGTATCATGCCACTTTCCGAGACTGTAATTTTGCCTCCTGCCCTGAAGTAGCCGCAATCCCAGATTTTGTGTTTCTCTCCTCCTTTTTCAGCAGTATAGATCCCTAAAGAAAATACTGCCTTGGTTAGTTTTGCTTGATTAGGGCCTTCATAAAAGTGATATCATTATGAAAGCTTTCTTTATCCAAATAGAAATAGTGTGTTTAAGCGGGGTAAGCTTGGCAGAACAATGGACCATTGTGATATTGTTTACATGCTTATGTTTTTTATTGCCTTCAGTACTATGTAATTTGGTCTTGTAACTGATTAGCCAATTAGGAATTGGAAGGATGATATGTAAATGTTACTGTCTGACTGACAGAATGATTTATTAGAAGTGTGTATTTGTAGAATTTCACCTGCTTTGTTTGGGAGGCCCAGTGCCAAACCTAAACACAAGTGTCAATGGCAGACCTGCGGCCAGTGGTTTATGAGAAAATTCAGCCACACTTGAATTTTGTTCAAGTACGGTATTATTCGCTTGCCAGTGGTGTCATGCTGACTTTAGAATATCTTTACCTTTTCTATAGTTTCCATCAGCATTGTTGATTTCAGCACGTATGGATATAACCCATGGGTCCTGATGCCACCCACTGACAGCACTAGCTCGGCTTTTGGCCCTGCTTGTGCTGATACTTCCTATTCTTCCATTGTCAGTGTTTGTATTCCGTTCTTACTGCCAAATGGATCCTCTGAACCGTAAGATTTACAAAAAAAGGCCTTTCCTTTGCTCTTGGAAAACTCTGTGTAGCTCATTGACCTAGGTTGTTTCCTTTCATTTCAGAAATGGGTGGGTTTTGTTCTCATTAAAAATATTCTTTTGATTTCACTATTTTGTCTTAATGTGATCCAGATAGAAAAATGATAAAAATATTACTCTTACAAAGAAAGCAGAAAAAAAGAAGGAACTCGTATTTGTCCATAGCTTTAATCTACAAAATTAAAAGGCATTCACTTACTTTAGGAAATAATAGGAGTCAGTTTTGTGAAAATGTGTTAGCTAAAGCTTACTAAGTTTAACGTTCTGCTGTCTTTATTCCCTTTATTTTAAAAGGCAAACGATATACACATTGCATCCCTCTGTAAACATTTAGTTGATTTATTTATTTGACAAACTCTCTCAAATACCAGTGTGCCACTCTACTAGTTTTAGTAATACAATGACAAGTAACACACAGCCCCTGCCTTCAAAAATATTGTGATGTAATGGCGGTGTCAGGCCCAAACAACAGCACAGAAGTATAGTGAAAGAGAGATGTACAGGTTATTACAAATGATTAAAAACTCTACCCTTTCCAATCATTGTTGGATTCTAAGGTAACACTGATTAGCTAAACTAAGTCCACCCACATTAGGAGCCACACTCTTCATGGAATGGATATCCATTCTGCCTTTGCCCTGGGGAAGTCAATGGCTGTATTTAGAAGTACACAGTTTTAGCTCCTTAAGGTCATGTATAGCATTGACAAAGTAGATGTGATAAATATAGAAGTTTTTTTAAAAAGAGCTACTGAACACCTTTCTTCCTGATAAGTTCTAACACAAACTTGTTCACTTGAGCATTACCTGGGCCTTGGAAGAGATTTAGTTACTGGCTAGGATTCTTTTTTTTTTTCGTGATAGAGTTTTGCTCTTGTTGCCCAAGCTGGAGTGCAAAGGTGCGATCTTGGCTCACTGCAACCTCTGCCTCCTGGGTTCAAGTGATTCTCCTGCCTCAACCTCCTGAGTAGCTAGGATTACAGGCATGCACCACCATGCCTGGCTAATTTTGTATTTTTAGTAGAGACAGGGTTTCTCCATCTTGGTCACGCTGGTCTAAAACTCCTGACCTCAGGTTATACATCCGCTTTGGCCTCCCATAGTGCTAGGATTACAGGTGTGAGCCACTGCACCCACCCCACTGGTCAGGATTATTATTAGTAACTGAGTGAAAAGTACTCTACTCAAAATGATTTGCCTTCATTTTCTGCCCCAAATGGAAGGAATTGACAATGTTTCTGATTGCTGTTGCTGCTGGTAGTGATGGTAGTGGTGGGAATGATGGGAATAGATTTCTGTTTTCACTTTAATCAACAACAGACTTGTTCCCCAGAAGCCATGTGATCAGCAAATTTAGAGGTGAGGGTTGCTCTGTACTAGTTTCTGAGAAAGGCCCCTTCGTTGCCTTACTAGTCCCTCTGTGGGACCTTTTTTAATTTAAGAGTGAATCTTGCAGCCAGCCATTCTGTGAAAATAGAAATGATGCTACAATTAAAAATAGAAACATTGAAAAGTTACTGTGCTTACAGCCTATTATATAAAGGTCTTTACCTTATATTCCTCTCATCCCTTCACAGAAGTAAATGAAAGACTCTGCCTCTCTTTTAATTATGAGGGTAAAGCTTCCTTCTGACCTTGCTTTAGTGAAGGGATTCCTTTCTCCATGAGAGTCCTTCTTTCCGGCCTAAAGATGCCATCTTTGCAGAAAAATAGTGGTTGTTTGTCTCAAGTGGGCATTTTATAGTTCCAAAAACCTCTCAGTATGTGACATTTGTTCACCAAAGACCTCTTAGCCTTTCCCAGGTGTGAGCTCTTCTGTTTGTGCTTTTATGTTTTAGTGCTAGATCAGAGAAAACATAGAAACTGTAGAATACCCTGAGTGTAGGGCTCATGGCTATAATCCCAGTACTTTGGGAGGCTGAGGCCGGGAAGACTGCTTGAGGCCAGAAGTTCAAGACCTGCCTGGGCAACATAGCAAGCTACATGTCTACAAAAATAAAAAATTAGCTGGGCATGGTGCTGTGCACCTGAAGTCCTAGCTACTTGGGAGGCTGAGGCAGGAGGATTGCTTGAGCCTAGGAGTTCAAGACTTCAGTGATCTGTGATGGCACCACTGCACTCCAGCCTGGGTAACAGAGCAAGACCCTGTCTCAGAAAAAGAAAAAAGAAAAAAAGAAAAAAAAAGAATATCCTGAGTGTGTGCAAGAGCTATAGCTAGTAGGCCTGGAATTGAACTCTAAAGGTGAAGCTTGTGTATACTGGGCGTAAAATGGCCTATTAACAATTAAGCTCAGTTAAGGTAAGATCTCATTATGCCTCCTAGCTCATTGTGACATTTCTACATTTTAATGAAATTCTGTATAACAATAAGGGCAACATGGCCGGGTGCAGTGGCTCACGCCTGTAATCCCAGCACTGTGGGAGGTTGAGGCAGGCAGATCATGAGGCCAGGAGCTCAATACCAGACTGGCCAACATAGTGAAACCCCATCTCTACTAAAAAATACAAAAATTAGCTGGGCATGGTGGCTCGTGACTGTAATCCCAGCTACTAGGAGAATTGCTTGGACCAGGACCTGGGAGGTGGAGGTTGCAGTGAGCCGAGATCGCATCACTGCACTCCAGCCTGGGCTACAGAGTGAGACTCCATCTCAAAAATAAAAAATAAAAAAAAATAAGGGCAACACAGCACAGACCAGTGAGAACATAGCATTGTAGTGAGGGTCAAGTCAGGATGAGACAGATGGTTAATGGAGCATCCCATGCTACAAAAGCCAGATAAATCAAAGACTGAGAGAACATGCATGACACCACCAAGGGCCAGAGACACTGAAACAGCCATGTGAGAGCAGAAGGAAGACCCTGCATGGCTCTCAGAAGCGGATGTGAATAGTGTTCAGGATGCAGCTGCTGAGGAATCCATGAGAGTGAGCAAGTAGGGCATAGGCCTTCGGTGAATTAACATACCAGGAAGCACAGAAATCTGTTGTGCATTGTAATGATAATATCATTCACATCCTTCAGTCCAAAATATTTGTCTGGGAGTATCATAGCTGGAGTGCTTTTCTCAAGCTGACTATAAACACTATGAAGATTAGGTTTTACTGAGAAGAAAAACTGCCGAACGATATCAATATTTCTCCCACAGCTCCAGAAAAAATGTGTCCACAAGCACAGTCCTATCCTTGAATTGGCGATAGAAGCCAAGCGGATCGTTTGAGGTTAGGGGATGTATTGCTGAGTTCTCTAACTTGTCTTTTGGAAACTTTGAGTAGTCTGGGTTATGACATGGGGCTTTGCTTTGGAAGTTAAGTACAAGGTCAGGCCCTTCACACAGCTATCATACACATTCAGTGGCAGTAGTACATGTTCCTTGAGGTTTTAGCCCTGCAGGCAGCCAACTTCTACAAGGCGCAAATGGCAGGAACAGGGGACTGACTTTTGGAAACAAATGGCAGGAATGGAGGCAATTAAGGAAATGGTGGCTTTTCCACAAGGATCCCCAAAGGTCTGGTGAATGGTTCTAGTGAGCTTGTGTGCTTTTCCCCTCTGTTCTCTTTCCTGTCTGAATTATTATGGATTGAATTGTGTCCTTCTAAAATTCACGTTGAAGTCCTAACCCCAGGACTTTGGAATGCAACCTTATTTGAAAATCAGCTCATATCAGTTGTAATTAGTGAAGTTTAGATGAGATCATCCTGGAGTAGGGCAGACCCTGAATCTGACATGACTGGTATTCTTATAAAAAGGGGAAATATGCACACAGGGAGAACACGAAGTGAGCGTGAAGGCAGAGATGGGAGTGATGCTTCTACAAGCCAAGGAACACGGAAGGTTGCCAGCAAACCAACAGAGAAAAGGTATGGAACAGATTCTCACTCTCAGCCCATCCTGCTGACGTCTTGATCTCAGACATCTGGCCCCAAAACTGTGAGGGAGTAACTTCTGTTAAGTCATCCAGTATATGATGGTTTGTTATGGCAGCCCTAGCAGACAAATGCATGGTTATCTATTTCTTGCCTCCCTTTTCTAGGGCACTCTATATTCATTGAGATCAGGGACTATGTCCTGGTAATTTCCAAATCGTCATCACATACAGTGGTCCTGTTACGCCTAGGAGGCCTCTCGAAAATATTTACTGAATAAAAAAGTAGGTAATGTAGTTTTCTACCAATAAACATTTAGCTGTATCTCAAGTAGGAAAACATATGTACTATTCTCCTAATTCTCAAAATCATTTCAGTTTAGCAACCTTGACCGTGGGTTAGGTTTGGGGTGGCTTCCCTGTGTCTTAGTTTATTTGGGCTGCTATAAAAAAATATCATAGACTAGATGGATTATCAGCAACGGATTTATTTCTCATAGTTCCCTTGGGTGAGAAGTCCAAGATCAAGGCACCAAGATTCCTTGTCTGATGCGGGCTGGCTTCCTAATTCATAGACAGTGGAAGCGGGGAAGGATCTCTCTCAGGCCTCTTTTATAAGGACACTGATACCATTTATGAGAGCTCCACCCTCATGACTAATCACTTCCCAAAGCTCCGTCTCCACCTACCCTCACACTGCGTGTTGAGTTGCAGCATATGAAATTTAGCGGGACACAAACATTCAAACCATAGCATGTTGATTAGTTCTTCATTTCCCTAAGTCCCATCAATGACCCTCATTAAACTGTATTTAAAAAGCTAAGCATAACAACTTTCACAGTATCTACAGATAAGTGAACTTTTTATACTGTAGCACTGTTTTGGGAAAGCCTTTGCTTAAAAAATGTGTATAGGTAGTATCAAGCATTTGATTAAAATTTTCTTGAGAAGAAAAGAAATTGTTTAATTGTCACACAAATGAAGGGTATTTAAATATAAAGATACCTACTCATTGTGCAGACATGTCCTGAATAAATAAGGAATATATGCGGACCATTTATTTAGACAGATAAAAGTCTCCAAAACATATTACCATGGATGCAGACATCTGTCTTCTAGATTGTAGAAGTTAGCTGTATAAAATTATGGTGTTATATGAGTGAACTGAGATATTTTTAAACTCTAAGTGAAAATGTAGGTCCTTAAAAGTAAACTAGAATAAAGTTTCCTTCATAACTGCAAGCAAAAAAAAAAAAAAAAAAAAAAAAAAAAAGCCAACTGGCTATATCTGGAAACCTCAGCATCTATTTACTTGAGTTTTAACCTTTGTGCCAAAGGGCTGGCAAGCAGAGGGAAAGGAGGCTGTCTGGAAACTCAAAAGGGGAATGAAGTGACACAGGACATAGGAAAGAGGGGAAGAATTCTAGGTCAGAGGTGGAAGGGACATATTCTATAATAGTTTTCTGAGCCCTAGTGTTAGAAGTCATTTCTGAAAGCTTAGAGATCAACTAAAATATCCTTCCACTGTGATTAGTTGGAAACATTTTTAACTTGATTTATCTTTTTTTGTGTTCCATTTTCCATGGTTTCTTGTGTTTCTTCTAAGAGAAGGAAACAGAGACTTCTGTTGAATTCCTGATCCAGTTAAATATATGACAGACAGCATAATTTTACATAAGACTTTCTCTGGAAACTGATTTGCTTGACTTACTCTTGTTTTAAGTTGGCTTATATGTTTTGCTTAAATGTTTAGAATTGTCAAAATGGCTGCCCAAAGCTTTGATGCCAGATTGCGTCTCTCAATAGACAGTTAAGTAAAAGAGTATAGGGAAGGTCTTACCTTATGTAACAGAGGTGACTCTGCAGACACTTTACTGTTTGTTTACTGCATAAGCACATTGTAATGGGGTGTGATTTAGAAGCACTAGACTCAAAACTGTTTAAAAAACGTTCCAGATTTACTCTACTAAAAATACTAAGAAAAATTTTTTCTTTAAAATTTCTTGCTGCATAGCATTTAAGAAAACTTACCCAATGGAAGACGGTATCTTGAGAAATCTAAAACCAAGTGAAAAGATGTGGAAAACATCTCCTGACCACGATGGTCAAATGTTTGTGGTGTCTATTTGACAGCACAACAAGTGAAATAGAGTTCCTTAACTTTTCCTTTTCCCTGATCTAACCTCTGTTTCTAGGAATAAAAAGCAGAAGGGCAGTTTGCAGCTTAGAGAATTCTCACTTAACAACTTCAGTTGGGATGGGGCCCAGAATCTGGCTCTGGTGTCTAAAATTACACTTTTAACTGTATGTGAGGATATTAACACTTGCCTTCGCCAGTTTTCAACAGACACATATATGTGGGATGCCTGTAGGTATTTAACTTTCTAAGACGTTTATAGTTAGAAATGCCTTTGAAACCCCTGGACTATGGGTGTTTTCCCATGGAATACCGTTGTCTTGTTTATTTTCAAAGCAGTGCACATGTCTTATATGAATTGACTCCAGATTACATTGTCCTGTTTATCTATTTATTTTTATTTTCAAAGCAAACCAGGCATACTGAGGAGTCTTACATGAACAGCTCAATGAGTTTTTACAAAGGAAACACATCTGTGTAACCACCACCCATATAAACATATCAAACATCACCAATACCCCCAGCGCTGCTCTGTCCCTTCTGTGTCACTAGCCCCTCAAAGGTAACCACTGTCCTGACCTCTGTCACTGTAGGTTATTGCTGCTCATTCTTCAATTGTACAGAATTTCCATGAAAATTCTATAGTATCCTAAGGAATCATGCTTACATTATTGTTGTCGTTGTTTTCTTAGATTCTTTTGTTCAGTGTGTGCCTGTGAGGTTCATTCTTGTGGTTGCATGCAGCAGTCATTTGTTCTTTTTCTTTACTTTGTAGGATTCCATTTTGTATGTTTTAAAATGTATACTCCATTCTATTGCTGATGCATTTTTCTGTTATTTCCAACTTTCAGTTATCAAGAACAATGCTTCTGTGAATGTGCTTATCCATGTAACATTGATTCACATGGATATGCATTTCTGCCGAGGAAGAGAATTGCTGGGTTATGGAGTCCACATATGTTTGGCTTCGTGGAGACTGCCAGTTTTCGAAAGTGGTTTTTAAAAATTTGCATTCCCCATAGCAGTGTTTAAGAGTTCCAGTTATCCTATGTCCTCACCAATGCTTTGTAGTGTCAATATTTTTGGACAGTCTTTCTTTTACTCTCTGGCTTGTAGAAGGCAATTTTTTAAAGAATTTGAGTTCATTTTCAGTCATATACATGACAAATATATTTCTTTATAGCTTATCTTCCCTCTTTATGACGTCTTTTGATCAACTTAAGTTCTTACTTTCAGTAAAGTTTAGCTTATTAATTCATTCCGTTATTGTTTTTCATCCTTTTTAGAAATATTTACCCAATCCATGGTCATGAAGATATTCTCCTGGGCTGTCTTCTAGAAGCTTTGTCATTTTGCCTTTCACATTTCTGGTCTGTCTGGTAGTGATTTTTTGTAAAATGTGAGGTAGGAGGCAAGGATCATTTTTTCTCACATGGCTATCCATTCCTTTTCTCAGTGGTAGCTTTGCCATACAGCAGCTTATGTGTGGGGCTGTGTCTGGATTCCGTGCTGCTCCACTGGTCTATTTACCTGTCCTTGCACTGATACTGAACGGTTTCAATTACTATAACTGTAAATTAAATCTTGATATCTTGTAATATAAGTTCTCCAACTTTGTTCTTCAATGTCATTTTTATTTTCTTGACCTTTTGCATTTCCAGGTAATTTTACGATCAGCTTGCCAAATTTCACACACAAAGATTTACATTATTAATTGGGATAACAATGAATCTATCATCAATTTAAGTAGAATTGACATTTTTCAACATTGTACCTTCCAGAAACCTTGTAGATGCCTCCATTTCTTAAGTCTTCTTTCACATTATCAGCAAAGTTTTGGGTTTTCTTTGTGGAGGACTTGCACATCTTTCACTGGCTGTAATCCTAGTTATGTGTCCTCTTTTTAATAGAGAGCTACTTCTAGTTTGAATAGAAGCAGAATCTTCCTTTACAGTCACATCCTTAAACAAAACATTATAGAGAAACTCTATTTTGAAGCTGAAGAGAGGAAGTGCCCTTGAACCTCGAGGAGGAGGTGTGGGGTTTTTTTTGGTTGTTGGTTTGAGGTAGGTGAGATGCAGTATGTTTTGTCCAGATGGAATCTTTGGAATATCCTTAAAGGCAGCAGATGTGTGTGGGAAGAATGACAGAGTATATTGAGAAGCAGACTTAATGCCTTGGGTAATTGCATAGTTGAATGAATAAACCAATGCATATTTTAAGTATCTGAAGTACATTCATTGATCCAAAGCAAATGACCATCCGAAACATAGGTTATATCCTGGATTTACCTTCTGAAATCTTTGATTTACCATTCCCAGTTGCCAGAGATGAAGTTACAAATTAGATGATTAAAATATTATCAAGGTAATTGAGTAAGGGATACATGGTTTAGATTTACCACCAAATATATTTCCCATTAAATAAAAAACATTTTGAAATTTAATAACTCATGCATGAGTCAGTGACAGCATACTGTTTAAGAGTTAAAGTCTCTTGGAACTCCTGCTGGTTACTACTCTGTTTTTCTTTTCTTTCCCAATTATGCTTTGAGAAAGATTATTTCTTACTTGCTGACACCAGTGTCTCAGCTCCAATTCACTTCTCACACCAGCTCCTGACTTCTGACATCCATCGAAGCGGTTCTCATCCTTAAGACCCAAAGACCTCGTAATTGCCAGATTCAGTAAAGAAGTTTTCTTCAAGTTCTTTTGACATTTGAGATTACTGAACTATTCCTTCTGCTTGAAACTCTTCTTTTGTGGCTTTCTTGATATTTATTCTCCTTTCCTGGTCTCCTTTCTACATCTCTGACCTTTCTCAGGCTGTCTTCATTCCATAAATGTTGGTATTGTGTATGGCCTGCTTCAGACTCATTGCTTCTTCATTGTGAGTACTCAGTCTGGTGGAACTCGTTCACTCTGTGGCTTCCCTGACAGTCAGTCTTCTGATGTTTTTGAAGGCTTGTCCTGAAATATTCCACACTACAAACACATATGTCTAACTACCTGTTGGACCTCTCCATTTGAGTGTCCCAGAGGCATTTAAAACTTTACCTGTCAGAACAGGAAACATCTTAACATGCTCAGCACCTTGCCTGGAAGTGCTTATTGACTCTTTTCTCTTTTTTATTTCTCCATGTCTAGTGACAACATCTAACAAGTCTTCCTTCTTAGTAGCCTTAATATCTTTGCAATCTTGACCCTCTGCTCTATATGTTTTCTTTTTTCTGTTCCCAAATAACCTTACAACTGGCTTTTTAAAAAACAGCCTCCTAACTGGCCTCTCTGCCTTCAATATGGCCATCCTCCAATCTCATATCTGCTCTCAAGACTATCTTTCCAAAATATACTGCTCCTCTATTTAAAACTACAGCGGTTCTATTTTTCCTTTAGCACAAAAGCCAAGAACTTCAATATGGCTTTAAAAACCTAACCATAAGGGAGCTCCCTCTGCTTTTCTAGTCTGCTCTTGACACTACCTCCTTCCACCTGCCTGGCCTGTTATCCAGAGCCCCTGCGGTCCCTTCCGTTGCTCTGTGCCTTCCCTTCATAAGTACTCTGCTTCTGCCCAGAACAGTCACATCTGTATCCACAACCTTTTTCTGTGGATGGCTTCTTACTGTTTCTCCAAAACTCACCTTGATTATGTCATTGTCTAGGGGAATGCTTTTTCTCATTCCCCTAACCACACCAGTCTGGAATATATTATATTGCATTATATGTGTTTTTTTAAATCCCACTCTGAACTTTTTTCAAAGGCAAAAAACACGTCTTTCACGTTTGTATCCTCCCTCTGCAGGTGCTTTTAGATACAGGCACTATGTTAGGCTCTAGGGATGCAAGATTAATAAGGCATCATCCCTGCCTATGAGGCTCTCATAGTGTAGAAAGTGAAACAGAAATACCAACAGATAGTTACTGTGAAGTTTGAGAAATGCCACATGACAGGTATTTTTAAAATGTGGAAGATAGAGCACCTGATTCTGGGTCTGAGCAAGTTCTGTTTAAGAGTATACAAGGATTCTTTGAGAAACATAGATGGACAAATAATCTGCAAAGTAAATATCCTCTCCCGGAAAACTCCTGGCAAACCCATCACCTGTTTCACCAGGTGATCTCCAGAGACTGTGCATTTTTGATCTTCAGATGTAGAGAACTGCATGGGAGCTGAAATATTAAGAAATAGGACCTAAACATGTAAATAAACATGCTATGGTTTGGTGGGAGAGGTAAATGTATTAAGCCATATTTTAGGGCTTAATTGAGACTTGAAAAAATAAGCATCTCTTTTGTATGCTCAGGAGCTGTCAGACAAAATCCTAAGCCTGACTGAGATCATAGTCCCCACTGGCTTTGTCTAAAAATGTTGCTGACAGAGCATGGTGGCTCATGTCTAAAATCCCAGCACTTTGGAAGGGTGAGGTTGGAAGATGGCTTGAGCCCAGGGGATCGTTCCATTACTACACTTCAGCGTGGGTGACAGAGCAAGACCCTATAAGACCCCGTCTCAAAAAAAAAAAAAAGAAAGAAAGAAAAAAGAGAAAAAAGGCATTTGCCTTTGTGGTAATAAGAACAACCTAAAGCCTTGAAATATTCATTCTACTTTTTCAGATACAATGTTAAAAATCATTATAGATTGTTTTCTCCCAAACAGATTCCTAAGCTGGCCCTCATGCTATGAGACTTACTGGAATGACTTTTTGATTTGATGAATTTTCTTAGGACAGATAAATACTGTAAATGTTTTCTTAACCTAATCTGATTACGAACAGAATTTCAAACCTAACAAATAACCTAAATACATAGGTGACTGCTTTCATTTTATGGCCCTGAATAGCTGAAAAGTTAGTAGAAAAGTGTATCTTCAAGCTGAGCTTACAAAACACATATCTGCTTTCAAAAATCTCTAGGGGTAAAATATTTAATGTTTGGTTTAGTTTTACTCCTAGTTTTCTTCTAAAAACACAGTATGACTAGTTTAAAACAATGCTAGATAATTCCTAAGGGAAAATGCTTCAAGAACCTTTCACATAATGAGTTTACTGCCTTAGCTTACTGTTTTAGTTACATGTTTTCAAGAAGTTCTCAGACATATGAATGGAAGGCCATCTCTGATTCCACTTTAAAATAAATGGGGGAAAAATGCACCCAGGCGGAAGTGATGGTGGGGAAAGAAGAAGAATATGAACAATATGAAGGCAGCACTGTTTTTATTTTATTAATGATTAGACATAGTGCATTACAGTTTGAAAAAAATGTTCAGGTTGTAACTATGTATTTTTCCACTTGAAAAAGTCAAACTAAGAAACCAGTGGGTGTCAGCTTGCAGGTACTGGATCAATAGAACATAGTATCATGGCTTACTGTCTACCATGATAGTATCGTGATCATCAGTATTCTGGGTAAATGCTTTATTTCTAAATCATTATTTCTTCTTATGTGTTTTAATACATTTGAGGTTATTGTCTATGCAATATGCTTTTCTCTGCCGCTACTTCTTCATCTGTGAGATAGAGATAGTTGGAGTTCCTGGATTGTGGAGTTATTGCAAGGAGTAGATGAGAGGGGTGACCAAAGTGCCCAGCACAGAGCCTCGTATTGTCAGCATTAAGGTAGGCTTTGTAATTGCCATTACTTCTTTTTTATACTTTATTTTACATCATAAGCATTTTCTCAAGTTGCTAACCAGTATTCAAACCCATGATGTCTCAGGGATATTTAACATCCCACTTTTCTCTCAAGATTTAAATAATGTCATTTTGGTCAGGTTTGCAATTTCTAGATTGGTAATAACATACATTCCACTGAACTAAACATTCTTATGCAGAAGTCTTTGTGACCAAGTGAGACTTTCCAAAATAAAATAATTGGGTCAAAATGTATGCATATTTTAAAGACTTTTGATTCATATGTCTGAATTCTATCCCTGAAAGAGTGTACTCATTTGAAAGTATCCCTTTCTCTTGCCATGTTTAAATAAGAGCTAAGAAAGTGTAAAAGAATGTGGCAAAAAATAATAGAAGGCTGGAAGTTTTAGAGCCAGAATATTTGAATTTATTAATTACTTACACCATGGTATCTCAGGGAGGGAAGATAAATATATCCCTGTAGCTACTTATATTTAAAAGGAGCTTTTGTGTGATGAAATAAAAGCACTGCACTGATGTTAAGCAGCCTGTTTCTTATATTGACTGATACAGGATTAAATACCAGCTTGAGGAATCACTGTGCTTCTCATAGTTACAGACTCACAATTTGCAAAATGGTGATACCATACCTGTATTATAGGCTTTTTGTGTCAGGGAAGTAAGATTGTGCATGAGAAACACCAAGCAAAGGTCTTGGCATATAGAAAGCACCTGTGACTGATCATAGGCTTATTGACTATGAGTATGTTTTTGCTGCAGAGCCAACCTTTAGCCTTCCTCACTTTATTGCATCTGTAGATTCATAAAGTAGTAGAGTTCCCGGCAGGTGTACTGGCTGTGTCATGAATGAGCAGAGGGCAGAATTCCATGACATTCTCAGCTGTACCGTCAACACACTTGATGGTCCTGGTTAGTGTTAACATGACATGGTTTTATGACTTGATTTAGTGCACATCTAGCTCCTTTGTTCCAGACACTGAATCAAGAATTGGTGTTACAGGAGTAAATCAAGTGTAATCTTTGTCATTGAAGGGCTCATAATCTAGACCGGAAGTGGTTGCCATCTTTTCTGGGTGAAATTATTCTTCTTTTTATAATTGCTGGGTATTCATTTGTGCTGTTCCCATAAGACACACACTGGTAGGTATTTGGAGGTGAAAGTGAGTAATGATAAAGCTAGGCTGTGCTCTTGAGATGGTTAGAATGTGGTGTGTAGTTCAGTTAATTGGCATGCTGTGGTAGGAAAATAGTGGGCTTTTGGTTAGAAGACCTTGGTTCATACTTGTGGAATGATGGATTGGGCAAGGAAGGCCCTTGTGTACTAAGCAAGAAAATGAAAAGAGTCAAAAATCCAGTTATTCATTCATCCATTAGACAAATATTTATCAAGTACCTGGGATTCGGCAGGGAATAAAATATACAAAAATCCCTGCCCTCGTGGAGCATAGACGCGTTGTGGGTGGAGAAGGATATAAAAACTGCTTCTATTAAATTTTTTAAAGGCAGTGAAGGAAGCCTTGGAAAGTTGGGGAGGGGTGGCACGTTTACAGAGAATGCCAGGAGAGACCTATTTTGCCAAATCCCTGTTGAATCCAGTGGGGATGGCATGAGGTTCATGAGGCAGAAGAGACCCAGAGCCAGCACATAAGATGGAGTTTTACTAGGGAACTTACGTACAGGGGAGAGAGTCCAGTGGTGGTGGGATGGACAGGAGAACCACCTTACATACAGTCCCAGGGCTGCGAGCGGGCTAGACAGGAGAACCACAACAGCTTGTGGAAGGCATGCTGTTTCTATAGCATTTTTACACAGCAGCCTCCCCGTAATGACCTCTACCTGGCAACCTTCATTCAACCCAACTCGGAGCTTTGATTCTATGTACAGCCTGTGTTCCACAGGACAGTATGGGGGCTCAGATGTACCTCATAGACAAGGAATGAATCTCTGGGTTTGCCATTCCAGGATTCCCTAGCTCAGAACACACATTCAGGTGTGTCTGCCATACAGGGTCCTTCTCACGGTACGCTTGTTATTGCTATCAGGTGCCTTTAACGTACAAGGCCTCACTACAAACTAACATTTGAATGAAGAGCTGGAGGAAGTGAGGGTGCAGTTCAAAAAAACAGCCCTAACCCCAGGAGACCAGTGGGACTGGAGCAGAGTGTATGTGGGGTACAGGTCAGGGGAAGTGGCGGTGGCAGGGGACAGGGAAGGGACATGTTTGCTAAGGACTTTGGCTTTTACTGGGTGTAAGATAGGAAGCCTTCAAAGGAATGTGAACAGAGTGATGGGAGGGTGTTCCCACAATCCAGGGAGACATGGTAATGATGTAGACCAACGAGGTAGCAGTAGATGTGGTGCAAAGGGTCAGATTCTGGAGGCTGAGTTCAAAGATAAACCCTGATCATTAAAAAATCTGGAGACAACAGATGCTGGAGAGGATGTGGAGAAACAGGAACACTTTTACACTGTTGGTGGGAGTGTAAATTAGTTCAACCATTTTGGAAGACAGCGTGGCACTTTCTCAAGGACCTAGAAATGGGAATTCCATTTGACCCAGCCATCCTATTACTGGGTATATATCCAAACGATTATAAATTGTTCTATTATAAGGACACATGCACACGAATGTTCATGGCAGCACTGTTTACAATAGCAAGGACCTGGAACCAACCCAAATGCCCATTGATGATAGACTGGACAGGGAAAATGTGGCACATATACACCATGAAATCTTATGCAGTCATCAAAAACGATGAGTTCGTGTCCTTTGTAGGGACATGGATGAACCTGGAAACCATCATTCTCAGCAAACTGACACAAGAACAGGAAATCAAACACTGCATGCTCTCACTCATAGGCAGGTGTTGAACAATGAGAACACATGGACACAGGGAGGGGAGCATCACACACTGGGGTCTGTTGGGGGAAAATAGGGGAGGGACAGTGGGTGGTGGGGAGTTGGGGAGGGAAAACATGGGGAGAAATGCTAGATATAGGTGCTGGGGAGGAATGCAGCAAACCACATTGCCATGTATGTACCTGTGCAACAATCTTGCATGTTCTTCACATGTACCCCAAAACCTAAAATGCAATAAAATATATATTTTAAAAAAATAAACCCTGCTAAAGAATGGCAGTAGCAGAATTTAGAGCTGTGTTACTGTGAAGCCTGAGTGGCCATCAGTTGAGATGAGGATGATGGTGGAAGAGGCAGATTGTAGGGGAGAGCACAAGGAGTTCAGATTTGCACCAGTTAAGTTTGAGATGCCTGTTGACTTTCAAATGCAGATATCTGGTTAACTGGAGTTCAAGGGAGAGGTCCTGGCTAAGGATGTAAGTACCGGGATTATCATCATAGAGGCGGTATCTGAAGTCAAGAGTCGATCAGATCTGTAAGGTAGTGGTTGCAGCTGTAAAAGAGCTCCAGTGACTGAGCATTGTAGTAAACTAGCATGCAGACAGTAGTAATTACTATTATGCACTTCTGAGAAAATGTGGTGCCTTTACCCTGTTCACTGTGGCCACCTCCAAAAACATTGTGTTTGTTTACTAAATGCTGTCTTCATGACCTGAAAAATTGAAGGCTTTTTCCTATCAGGGATTGATTCAGGCACAAAGATAACTTGGGCACCACTGGAGTTGGGCATGGACAGCTCTGTGCGGGAGGCTTAACAGTAGAGTTTCAACAGGCATAGTGATCTCGGCCTCCGGTTTTGCTACATAAAAACACATTGATTCAAAAAGGACACAAGGAAGGTAGGTCCACAGAGATTAAAACATCACTAGAATAGATGTGTACATTATATGCAGGATGCTTTCAATATTAAGGTAAAAAAAAATAACTGAAGATTGGACTCCAGACAGGAGACAGTTTTCCTAGGTTAAAGATGCCTTCCAGAAAAATGTTTGCTCAGCCATCCTTTTAGCAATCACTTATGTGTAGAAAGCTTTCCCACATGTCTCCTGTATTTATTCAATCAACAGGAATTAGTTTAGTAGCATAACCCAAAGACTTATCATTTGTGTTGCCTTATGATTGATGGTGTTAGTAAGTAACTAAGTCCTATGATCCTATTAATAATTTTACAACAAAGAGGGGCTTGAGTGACCTAAATAAAAATCAGTGCCAAAAAACTCCTATGTGGAACTTCTGGAGAGTGTCCCAAAGAAAGAATTTTCTTTTTGTTTTTTTCTTTCTTTCTTTCTTTCTTTCTTTCTTTTTTTTTTTCTTTTTTTCTTTCTTTTTTTTTTTCTTTTTTCTTTTTCTTTTTTTTTTTTTTTGTTCCTTCTTGAGACAGGGTCTCATTCTGTCACCCAGACAGAGTACAGTGGCATAATCATAGCTCACTGCAAACTTAACCTCCCAGGCTCAGTTGATCCTCCTGCTTCAGCCTCCTGAGTAGCTGGTGCTACAAGAATGGGTCACTGCACCCGACTAATTTTTTTTTGTAGAGACGGAGTTTCGTCATGTTCCCCAGGCTGGTCTTGAACTCCTGGGCTCAAGGGATCCACTCTCCTTGGCCTCCCAAAGAGCGAGAGAATTTTCATAGTACACAATGTGTTTATCACCTACTGACAAATTTCTCAGATTATGTCTGGGAGCACGCTGGCTACATGGGGATCATAGATTTTTGCCTATATATGCTCAATTTAAGCATCAAACACTCTATACACCTTGCAGCATATCTCTAAATTAAAGATTTTTAAAGGCTCAACAATTCAAAAGTATTGTAATATTTTTCAAAGTATGCCACACCCTAAGACGTGTCCATCCATGGGGTGATACTTGGGTAAGGGGAATAAAGTCCACTTCTGAATTATGGGTAACAAACACAAGGTAAGTGCAAGCAGGTAGCTTGTACTTACCGTGATAGATGCATACTTTGGAAGTGAATGATACTGAAGCATTAGGGCTTTTTATACTCCTGTGGCAAGGTGGGCTATACAAAACTGCAAGGCCTTCATGTAAGACAAAGATAGCACTATGTGTCTGCAGTAACTCAAGGACATTTTGGACTTAGATTCTAAGGGGCTTATCCCTCCTCCATCCAGTGTTTCTGGACTTCTTCCTGGAGTAAGGACCTTTGGAAGAAACCTTCATTCTTGTCTGTAAGCCCTATTCAGTGCACTGATTGGGGTGCACAGATAACAGAGGAAATATTACATAATATTTTCAGTTCGGCTCTAGGATCCAATATCAGTATGGTAGAAAAGATGGAGTTGTTCTTGTCTGCCCACCGTGTCTTCAAGTATGTGATTCCTTCCAGCATTTACCGGTTTGAACCATTTGCTCTCAGGTGCTGCATTCTGATCAAGTTGAACATGTCATGTAATATACATGTATTTTTCGATGTGTCTGAGCATACTATAACTTTATATTACATAATCCTTTTCTCCCAAAGATCATTTAATTTGTCTTCCTTTCCCTTCCCTTTCTCCTTTCCTTCCATCTATCCTTCCTTCTTTATCTACAGACAAAATTGCTACAAAAATATCACTGTTAGCTACTTGGAGAAGCTATAAAAATCAGTTCCAGTATGTGTCTGGTTAGCAACCAGGCCTTTCTCTGACAACTGGTAGAACGGTTCAGTTGTGGATGTCTTAACCATTCATAGACCATAGGTATTTTATTTTCACTAGTAAAACTGTGTGATAATTATTTCAAATAATGTTATGGTTGATGATTCTGATTTTTAAAACACTCCTCAGGAAAATGTTATTAGGATTCACTTAGAAATTTATAAACAACTTTTCACTAAATTTAATATATCATACCAAGTTTTATGTCAGCTTGTTTTTCCTATCTTTAAAAGTTAGTATAAATTTAGTATGCTTTCTGGTTTCTAACAAACCACAGTTTATATTTGTTTATTTGGTATTCTGGTGAAAACATTATTGATAGTTTTAAAATTAATATACCTTATACAGCAGCATAAATTGTGACTTTTTTCTGATCTGAGTTCTTAGAGCTCTTAGTGGTATTTCTTCCTGATTTTAGATTGGTAAATTTTGTTTGACTTCTTGATGTGTGGGCATTGAATTCATTTCTCTTAGGAGATGTTTCCAGATGAATATTGCTTTTAGAAAAAGACATATATATTTTTGTTAATACCTGTTGGAACATCTCTGGAAGGTTATGTATTTGTTCTCTTTCTTCCATCCACAACAAAAGTGTTGAGACCAGCCTTATCCTTTTATGGCATGCATTCATCAAAAAAATTTTTGTCGTTCTGTCCATGTACAACTTTGAGTATTGATGGTTCTCTCTGTTTTTTAGAATTTAAACACATACTTTGTATGTTTATGAGAATAGAAAAGTGGAAAAAATCAAAATGATATGCATTACTTTAATGTAACAGAACAAAAAAATGCCATTGTTTATATTTCTGTTGATGCAAGGTACTCTGTTACTATTCATTGTTTTATAAAAATACATTTTATATTAATAATTGTATGCTTAATTAATAGATTTATAAAATCTCTAATTTTTAGAACATATATTTCTTTATATTTTGATTCTAATTTGTTTACTAATTTTTGCCCTATAATTTACAGTAACATAATGGGTATATGAGATTCATTCTTCATAGCGTTTTTTTTTTTCCCTCAACTCTACTGAGTTTTATCTCATCCACCTGGGGGCTTACTACCATAGCCACACCTGGATATCACTGTCATTGAGAACAGTTTGACCTTTAAAACCCACTATGGTACCACAGACTCCCATCGTTTAGTCCCACCATACCTGTGACCTATCTAAGCACTCTTGTTTTTTCTCTCTCTTGACTCCATGCTTTTCTTTACCAATTTTAAGCCCTTTGCTCTATCTCTAATTGTTCATCTCCTGATACCCGCAGTGCCCCAGTGTCTTGTTGAGCTTCCTTGCAAACCCTCAGACCCATTAATTCCCATTGGCATGCCCTATAAGTATGGCACTGGGTGCTGCTGGAAAAACAATCCTGTAACAGGTGGAAATATACTATTATGGCATCTTTCTTTATGGGGCCCTCAGAATTTCCTGGCCATCCTTCTTCTAGTCCCAAGTCAGGTGCCCTCCCATTCCACTCAGCTGTCTTCATCACTGTATTAATTCTGTAATTGGTAAATATGCATTAACACTATATTCCAGATGTGCGCTAAGCTCTAGGGATACGATGTTGAACTGAAACAAGACTTTACCCATGTAGTCTGCAAAAGAGTCAGATACTTATGAAATAGCAACACTAATGATGATTTCGTTACACTTGAATCGATCAGTGAAACACAAAAGGTTGCCTGAGAACAGATTGAGTTAGAGTAGGGCAGGCTGTAACTTGGCTATGTGTAGAGTTTTCTTATTATCATTGCCTTACTTTTCCTTATAGTTAACTATATGTGGATTCCTGGGTTAATATTGTTGTTTCTTTCATTTCTTTTCAGACTTTATTTAAATGATATTATGCTTTTTCAGTCATTTACAGCTTGCTGTTATTCTTCAACATTATGCCTGTGCAGTTTATCCATGTTGACACATGTTACTTTAGGCAGTTTATTTTCACTGCTGTATATTTTTTCTTTCAATATTTCTATTTATTTCTTTATGATTGAGTCTGTACCATATTTGAGCTATTTTCTATTTTTTGTCATTCTTTATAGAATTCTGATATGAGCAGGAAAGGCATGATAAAGATTGGTTAATTTTTAATATACAGGTAAAATTTACCTTGGCCATTCACTGTAGCCTTCTTTATCTAACACAAGCATCACATATTACTAATAAATTAGTCCACTTTGAATGTTCTACCATATTTAAAATAATGAGATAATGTCTTTGTAGGTCTTCCCGATCTACTTTCTTTCTTTCTTTTCTTTTCTTTTCTTTCTTTTTTTTTTTTTTTGAGGCACAGTTTTGTTCTTGTTGCCCAAGCTGGAGTGAAATTATGTCATCTTGGCTCACTGCAACCTCTGCTTCCCAGGTTTGAGCCATTCTCCTGCTTCAGCCTCCCGAGTAGCTGGATTACAGGTATGCACCACCATGCCCAGCTAATTTTTTGTATTTTTAGTAGAGACAGGATTTCTCCATGTTGGTCAGGCTGGTCTCGAACTCCCAACCTCAGGTAATCTGCCCGCCTTGACCTCCCAAAGTGCTGGGATTACAGGTGTGAGCTGCTGCACCCAGCCTTTCCTGATCTACTTTCTATAGAAGCGGATTGAAAATAATTAAATGGCCCAAAGTCAGAAAGATAGAACTCAGATTTCCAGTCTGAATAATTTAAAAGCAAATGTTTTTAAAATGATTTTTCTACAGTTCATAAGAATAATTGAAATCAGCAATGCTACTAAAAGTCAACAAAGTCATGGTGAATTAATGCTCTCATATATAACATCTTTCAGCCCCGGATCGCCCTTCAACACCTGCTGTTTCTTAGCAGACTGGATTTCATGAGCATTTGACCTTCACAGAGGGGCCAGTGTTGTGCTTTCTCAGTAAACAGTGCTGATGGGCCCTTGCAGGAGGAAGGACCTCTCTTACTATTTTCAGCTGCTGCCCCCCTCATCAGTGGTGTAGGTATAAGGACATCCACTTTGCTCTGCCCCAGCCATAGGCAAGGGGATGTGCAGTCCCTCAGTGACCTCACAGCCCCAGCCCGTCCAGTGACCACTTCCCTGCAGCCCTCCCAACAAGGACGTCACATGTTCCAGGTCTCCTGCCCACAGTCATCCCTGAACTCCTTCTGTGCACCTGCTCATCAGTGGTGGCTCACTTGCCCCTGGGAAGACTGCTTCCTTCCTGCCCAGCAGCTGTGGCTCTTCCTGCAGGCTGCAAACACACTTTTTCCAGTGGGGCATTTTATTAGTCTATTCTCACACTGCTATGAAGAAATACCTGAGACTGGGTAATTTACAAAGGAAAGAGATTTAATTGACTCACAGTTCAGCATTGCTGGGGAGGCCTCAGGAAGCTTACAATCATGGTGGAAGGCAAAGGAGAAGCAGGCGCCTTCTCTACAGGGTGGCAAGACAGAGTGAGTGCAAGTAGGGGAATGCCAGATGTTTATAAAACCATCAGATCTGGTGAGACTCACTCACTATCAAGAGAAGAGCATGTGGGAAACCACCTCCATAATCCAGTTGCCTCCAACCTTGTCCTGTCGTTGACATGTGGGGATTATGGGAATTACAATTCAAGGTGAGATTTTGGGTAGGGACACAGCCAAACAGTATCAGGTCTGAAGCCCATCCCTGGGGAGGAGGAGATCCTTTTCTCAAGTTTTTTTTTTTTTTTTTTGGTGGGGGTACCCTTCTTGAGCTGCAGGGTACCTTTTATAATTCTCTTTACATTTTATTTAGGTTTTAGAGTTATCTAGCTCTTTAATGTTACTTTTAGCAGTTAAATTATCTTCTGTTGAAGAAAATTGTCACCATGAATAAAAATTTAGTGGGACAAAATATTTTACAATCTTAGAAAATTAATGCACTTCAGAACGTTATCAAAGATGCAGCGTCTTTTTTCTCCCAATAATTGCTTATCACTATTATTGTGCTTTAATCTAAATGTCATAAACTTAGCAAATGGAGACAGTGCTGAGTTAGAGGTTAGGCACTTTAAAGCATATTCACCTTTGTAGCAGAGTGCACAATGGTCTCATAGTGTGCATTTCTGCGTTAGTAGTTTACTAAGTGCTTTGTACCCAGCAATAAATAATTATTTGTTTAAAAATCAGTGGTATATTTAATTCAGTGTTCAAAAAGTTCATGCTAATATTAATAGTGTAAAAATCGTTAAGCCTGTGAAATGTTTGAGTAGCTCAGCTGGCTCACAGCTGTAATCCCAGCACTTTGGGAGGCCAAGGTGGGTGGATCACCTGAGGCCAGGAGCTCGAGACCAGCCTGGCCAAAATGGCAAAACCCCGTCTCTACCAAAAATACAAAAATTAGCTGGGGGTGGTCATGCATGTCTGTAATCCCAGCTACTTGGATGGCTGAGGCAGGAAAATCACTTGAACCTGGGAGACAGAGGTTGCAGTAAGCTGAGATTGTGCCACTGCACTCCACCCAGGGTGACAGAGTGAGACTCTGTCTCAAAAAAAAAAAAAAAAAATTGAGTAGCTCGTAGTGTCATTGTGGGCTCCACCCAGGTAGCTGTGGAAGCAAAGTCAGAACACCCTGGGGGAAATCTTCTATCATTTTTTGCAAATTAGAATGGAGTCTCTGGGAAGGTCCCCGCTGTGTATTTATCTGGCAGTTGAGGGAACATAGCATGATTGTACCATTACGTTGTGAAGAATATCCAAATGCCTTCTTTAGATGGTTGTTCTCCTTGGTACTTATATATTAAAAGCAATTATGTGATATTGTAATGAATTATGTTGACAAGCTTTCATTCCCAAAGCTGCTTATCTATGTACATTATTTCTGACTAAAAAACTTATTTTTTTCCTGCCCATCTGAATGAATTGCTTGCCAGTGGTGACTTATGGCCTGTTTCATTGATTTTCAGTAATGAGATGGAGCAGTATGAGGTAAATATCTGTGGACAAAGCAGGGATTCTAAATCACATTCTGCAAACCACACATTTGATGGTGCAGTTAGCCCATCTCCTCAAAAATGTTTGTGGTGAATTTTCCTTGAAAAAGCTCAGGCTTAAAGCAAGTCACTTAGATGACAGATTTAGAAAGAATTTCAGTCATTAGAGTGAGAAGTCCACTTTGGCTTGGTCGGGCTAACCCGCTCCAAGGGTAGGAGAGAATAACTCACTAGGCAGTGCATCTAATGGGCATCATCTTAGTGGATGAGGCAGATAGAGAGAGACTGTGGTTCTTTTAAATGCATTGATTTCTCTATGGAGTAGCATTCAAACATGTAACTGATCATGGACTCCAGGTAAGTGATGATGGACCCCCCTGGTTATAGAATTGCTACTGGGTGTTCAGATGGCTCAGGCAAGCAAAGCAGTGAAAACAAAGGCAAAGGAAATCCTTGTGCCTTTGCACTCATCTGGTTTCATACTGAGTCACTGTCCTGTGGGGATGAAGTACCCTTGGCATCCACTCTTGATCTTGATAACAAGGAGAAAGAATTATGCACTGTTAAAAAGAAAGATGTCTGTGGAAAGGGAGGATCCCTTGCAGATGGCGTTTAATAGAACTGCTATTATGTGGCTCTTGTATCCTTTCCACATGTTATTTAGCTTCTCGAATTTAGTCTTTGCTGAACATAGATACTGCCTAGGTTGGTTTCCAGCAAGAAGTGCATTGAAAGTTTTATGAACTGAACACAAAATAACTTTTTATGCTGTAAAGTACCTCATGATATGTGACCGTAGGTGAAATACAGGAAGGTCTCAAGCTCACACCATTTCTCCAAATGTGCTACTTACGTTTCTGCATAAGAGAAACAGCACTCTTTCTCTCTCTTTCACACATATATAACTGTACATATCATATATATGTACATATCATATATATCTAATAAGCAGATATAGTCCCTGCTTGTTTTCCCCTACTCGGGACTATAGTGCCTATATATTCGGCACTATATACCTATGTATTTGGTACTGCATAGGTACGATAGTCCCAAGTAGGGGAGAACAAGTAGGGAGGTCTACAGAGTGATATCTACCTATCTAGATATATGTGACTTTTACATAGAGATTTTCTATGTAGATAGACTGTTCCTCTCCAGATTACATATAAATTTATTAAGTGTCACATAATACTTTATGTTTCTAGTTAGAAAAGAGACCAGGTAGATTGTTCATTTCTTCCTTATCATTTCCCCTTTAATTAATGTTTTTATCCTCATATGGGGACTCTTCCAGGCCCTTCTTTATGACCCCAATAAATCTCACTGCCTCTTTCCTATCTGTTCTCTCCACAGTTTTCCTTCATTCCATGATCCATGGCACTCCAGTTTCCATTGCTGCCCTTCTCGGCATTCCATCTTATTTCTCTGTCTTCTGTGCCTAAAATTAACTTGAAAATATGAACCATCTTCAAGACAAATCTATGGTGTTCTTCACATCAGTGTTACAAAAGTATAACATAAGCAAAAAGTGGAAGACCTTGGCTACCAGTCACTGGGGATCTTACAGCCAAAGGTCAAGACCAATGTATTTTGACCTTTTAAAATTCATACATATAACGATTCCATTTCTTTCTTAAAGTGTTGCTTTTCTTATTTTGATGTGTTCTTGTGTTTTGCCTGAGTTTAGTCATTTAGGTAGAAATGTACAAATTAGCAACTAATTAAGGACATAACGATATTCTTTTTTGGTGCTGACCTTTCTTGTTTTTATTTTTTATTTTTTTTGAGACAGAGTCTTGCTCTGTTGCCAAGGCTGGAGTGCAGTGGTATAATCTTGGCTCACAGCCTTTGCCTCCCATGTTCAAGTGATTCTCATGCCTCAGCCTCCCAAGTAGTTGGGATTACAGGTGCATACCACCACACCCAACTAATTTTTGTGTTTTTCATAGAGATGGGGTTCCACCATGTTGGCCAGGCTGGTCTGAAACTCCTGACCTCAAGTGATCCACCTGCCTTGGCCTCCAAAAGTGTTGGGATTACAGGCGTGAGCAACCGCACCCAGCCATAATTAAATTTAGTTGAGGATATTGAAGATGATGTCATGGGATGAAATAAAAGCAATTCTGGATAAACTATATCATATATGTTTAGGAATAAATGGCAGAAGTCTAATGAATTTGTCCTATAATACAAACAGGATTATGATAGTTTAGTACATTCCAGAGAAGAAAAATAATAGAATGTTACATTAATTTAATCAAAACCAATTGTGCATTTCAAAAAAGATAAAGACATGAATGGGACTTGGGTACACTTCAATACTTGCAAAAATGAAGTTAAAATCTAAAATGACTCAGTAACTCAGCTATGATTTCCTGACAGGGAGAGTTAAGGAGGTGGAGAAAAAAGATGGAGATGGAATTAAACAGTAGAGAACATTTTAGAGAAACAAATACTGAGTGACTCCAAAGTAATCCTGGGATTTTGCTGCTGTTGTTCTGATCTATTCCTATTTATATGTCGTTGAGAGACATGATACATTTGACCACTTCATTTCTCCCTGCAATATAAAATAACAAGAGCAACTGGCCTGCTAAGAACCCAAAGCCAGATGGTGTATATGTGTGTCATGCTGAGTTGATGGTTTGGAAGTGCCAGATCTGCAGAATGGCTGGAGTTGGATAATACTTCAAGGTAATCCTGCTTAAGATCCACTTGTGCCTCTCCATATAACTTTTACATTTTTAACAGCTAATTTAATGAATTTTAAGTTGCAGTGGTCAGAAGGGTTCATGTAGACAACAGAAAAATACACATAAAATGCCCCTAATGGCATTTGTTAACTGTCAGTTCAAATCAAAGTCATAAAGTGACAGAAACGTCAAGTGATTTAATAGTATTGGCAAATATAAACAACAATAACTCCAACAGCCTTCAGCTCTGCTTTTGAATGAGTTCTTTGCTTCTGCCTGAGAGGTAAAGTAGTTCATTCCTTGGGGAAAAGTTGAATGTGGAACGCTAGGCCATGCCCTTCTCACTTTGGTTTCATTGTTATTCTGAATGATTATTAATACAAAGAACAGTCAATGTAAGTTAACAAGGCTTTACTGAGTATCCTGTATCCACGGCTGCAGTTGGTCCTCTAGGGTAGATGAAGAAAGAGTATGTGACATGTTCTGGGTCTTCAATTCCCTTAATATCCCTTAACATAGGTTTGTATGCCCTATTTCAAAAGCCAAGCACAAAATGAGCAAAAATGAGACTAATTGTTTAAGTAAATCTTACTTCTCTGTATTAACATAAGCAATTGAGTTTAATGAAATTTGCTAATTTTTACGCTCTTACTAATACATACTGCATATATGTTATGTATCTTTGCTGTGTACGTCTATGAGAAGCCTCACTTTGGCATTTATAGGGTGGGTATTGGCTTGATTCTAGTCAGATGCCTCTGGGTGAAACACAAATAAAAGTCAATCAAAAAACTTTTGACTTTTCAGGTAAACACATGGTTACACATTTTGAAGTTCCACTCAAGTGCAATCTCTATATGACCTGAAAGCAAACTAAATGAATCATTTTGTGAAAACTACTCTAATTCCTGAGTATGCACATTGGTTAATATTTTTGCATATCTCTGGAACGCCAATCCTGCTTCACATTAATTACCGGCAATGTACTATTATTCTTTGATGGGTACTTATTTTTTGATACCAAGTAAATGGTCAATTATGAAAAAAAAAAAAAAAGAAAATAGGAAAAAATCATTTTGTAGTTCCTCCTTTCCCTGACCTCCATGTACACTCCTTGGGGAAGTCTTTTTAGCAGTTCAGGTGAGGTGGGGGCCATACTGTGGTCCGAAGTTGGGGAGAACAAGTAGGGAGGTCTACAGAGAGTAACCAGATAGCCACCAGGTAATAGTAAGGGGACTGCTGTGTTAGATGACACCACTCACTGGGTGAGAAGATGAATCAACTGTAGAAAAGCATAAGACTTCATTTGTACGTACTGTTAATCATATACATTGGAAAGTGTTGCTTAGACTATTACATTTAGATTTGCAGAAATTATTTTGTTTTTTCCCTCTCCTAAAATTTGAGATTGTTTCACCCTGCCTTTTTTTTTTTTATGTTAAGGTTCCCTCCTATTCCTATTCCTTTTCTTTTAAGCCTTTATAAAAGTAACTATTTGCCAAGAATTAGTAAATTACTTATTTATACAAAAAATATTGAGTAATTTAGCTAAATCAGTTTCTTCTTTCTCTGTTTTGAAAGTCTGATATTAGGTACATCTGTATTTAATATCATCAAGTCTTCTTGAATTGACTTTTTATTATTATGAAATGTTCCTCATTATTTTTGGTAATATTCCTTATGTAGATACATATGTAAAATTTAAAGTTATCTTTTTGTTGAGACCCTGCTTATCCCGAAGTTTGTGAATTAGGAAAATCTAAGGTCTCACAAAGAAAAATATATCTCTATAGTGTTCCTGACTATGAAGGCTCAAAAGAGGAAAAAGTGTTCTCTACTGTATGCTTAGCTTGCTTTGGAAGCCTACTTAAAAAAAAAAAAAGAACTTTTGGGGCCAGGCTCATGCCTGAAATCCCAACATTTTGGGAGGCGGGCGGATCATGAGGTCAGGAGTTTGAGACCAGCCAGTCTGGCCAGTATGGAGAAACTCTGTCCCTATTAAAAATACAAAAATTAGCCAGGTATTGTGGCACGTGCCTGTAATCCTAGGGACTGGTGAGGCTGAGGCGGGAGAATTGCTTGAATCCAGGAGGCAGAAGTTGCAGAGAGCCGAGATAAAGAAATGAGAAAAGTAAAAATCTTTTATATTTATTTTCATATCCATATTATCCATATCTATTTTTCAGCAACTGTCATTGCTTTGTATAGATTTCACAAAGGTCACATCATTTCTTTATTCATCTAATATATCTTTTAGTGAAAGTCTACTGATAATGGATTTTCTCAGTTTCTGTTTATCTGAAAAAGTCTTTCACCTTTGAGAGTTTTTCTCCTTATAAGATTTAAAATATGTTGTTTCATTGTTTTCTTGGTTTGGATCATTTTACACAAGAAATGTGTCTTAATTATTTTTGTTATGTATGTGAGAATTTTTTTCCTTCCAGTGAATTTAAAATTTCCTTCTTTATCACAAATTTTCTGAAATTTGATTACACTGGGCATTGATATGGTTTTCTTTGTGTATACTCCATTGCTGGGCTTCTTAGATCTTTGGGTTTATAGTTTTCAGAAAACTTCGAAAAACTTCAGCCATTATTTCTTCAAATTTTTCTTTCTACCTGACCACTCTTTTCTCCTTTGGGTCTCCAATACACATATGTTAGACTGTTTCTCACAGTTCACTTAGATTGTTAATATTTAAAGTCTTTCTTTTTTCTATGATTAATTTTGGAAATTTTCTTTTCATGTATTCATGTTTTCTATGTATTCAGTTTTCAATCTTTTCTTTTTCAGTGTCTAATATGCAATTATTTCCATACAGTGACTTTAATTTCAGATGTATTTTTAACTTTTGAATATTAACTTTGATTCTTTTTAAATTCTTATTTCTGTCACTATTTTTATGTCTTCCTTTAACTTTTTGAACTGATTTAGTTTAGTTGTTTCATGCCCTTGTCTACCAATGCCAATATTTCTGTTATTTCTATATTTGTTTTTATTGAATGACTTTTCTCTTGGTTAAGGATCATATGTTTCTATTGCTTGATATGTTCTGTAATTTTTGTTGGATTGTGGACATTGTGCACTATGTTGTTGAATGTCTGGAATTTGTTGTCTTCCTTTAAAGAATGTAGAATTTTGTTTTTAACAGGCATTTAAACTACTTATAGATCAGCTCCTCTTTTTTTTTTTCTTTTTTTTTGAGCATTATTTTTAAGTATTTTTGAGGTGGATCTATGTTAGCCTTTATTCCAGGGCTATGTTAGTGCCCTGTTTAGGCATGAGACTTCTTGGGTCTCTATGGAATGCCTGTTGTAGCCAATAAGGCCTCTCCTATGTGATTCGTCAGAACTGGAATACGTCTGTATGCTGAGTGAGCTTTGAGAATTGTTTAGCCTATTGCTTGTAGTAGGTAGAATTCTAAAATGACCCCAAAGATATTCACCCTTGTGTATTCCCCTCCAACTGAGTTTGGAAAGAATGTGAATATGATTATTCTTATAATGACTTTATATGGAAAAGGAAAATTATCTAAGATAGGCTTGATTTCACCTGGTAAGCCCTTTAAAAAGAGATTTATTTGACTGATTGCTGAGTAAAAAGTCCAGCATCTGAAAAGGTTGCTTCACATATTTAGTCCAAATGTCTAGTTGTTTATGGTGTGAAGGCAAATCTGGTGCAGTTACTATATCATGGAGTTTTTAGGTGAACAGTCGTAGTGAATTCACTTGTCTTTGGTGCGTATTGCTATAGCTTTAACCAGAACTTTCTTTCTTGGACTTATCCTCCATCATGTTTCCTTGCTTTCCAGACTGCATAAAATAATTCAGTGGTCTCTAGATATTTATACTTTATCATTACCAAGGCAATATTCTATTTCCTTTGCCTATAAATGAAACTCCCACAGAAATTTTACATATAATGCAATATCTCGGCTTTTTGAGCTTACCGAATCCTATTTTTAGTCAATCTTTAAAACTAAGGGATATTGAGTTGGAAGGAAAGGATTTGAAAGAGACTAGCCAACTATATTTCAAAAGAATAAAAACCGCTCTCTTTAAACTTTCAAGATATTTGGAAATATTTTATGCTAATGAAATATAGAGAGAGTAATACAATAAATTTCTATATGCCAAATAACTTAAGAAATAAAATATTATCTGTACAGTTGATGCCCTATACAGATAATATTTCCTACAATCTTATCCTTTTCTCTCTAGAGGTACCTTAATGCAATGTTATTAATTCACATGCATTTCTTCATATACTTCATATCCCTGCAAACTTAAATTTATCTTTGCATTTTTTGAAATTTATTTCAATTGTGTCAGAATGTATGATTCTTTCCTGGTTTTCTTTTTTTTTTTTGGTTTAATATTTTGTGGTGAAAATGAATTGTTTAAATTTATTTAGATTTCCATTGTATGAATACAACACAATTACTTATCCAGTCAACTATTAAGAAAGATGTAATTATTTCAACTTTTCTTAAGCAACGAACACTTAAATTAACCTTGGTAGATATGACTAGTATACATGTATGAAAGTTTCTGTAGGAAATGCACTTTATAATTATATCACTAAATAAATAAAGTATATACATTTTTAAGTTACTATAGATAGTTCACAACTCAGAATTTTTGACTTATTATATTTTGACTTCATGATGGTGTGAAAGTGATCACACTCAATAGAAATCATACTTTGAGTATCATGAAGCCATTTTGTTTTTCACATTCATTACAATGTTTAATAACTTACATGAGATTTTCAACATTTTATTATAAAATGGGCTTTGTGTTAGACAATTTTCCTCAGCTGCAGGCTAATGTGTGTGTTCTGAGCACATTTTAGGGAGGCCAAGCTAAGCTATGGCATTCGATAGGTTGGATGTATTAAATGCATTTCCAACTTAAGATATTTTCAGTTTACTATGAATTTATAGGGATGTTATCACATCATAAGTTGAGGAGCATCTGTAGATATTGTCAGTTGTTTATCAAAGTGATTGTCCAGATCTGCATTCCTACCATAAGATTCTGGTTGCCCTACATCTTTATAACACTTAGTATTATCACAATTACATTGTAAATAATTATAATGGTGAGAATTGCTACCTCATTGTGGTCTTAATTTGTATTTCCCTGGTTATTAGTCACCTTTTTATATTTACTGGCCAGATTAGCATGAAGATTATTATTCCCCAGTAGGGTCACTCCAGTGTAATCAAACTCCATTAGGACCAACATAGAGATTCAAACATTTAAAGCCCTAAGATGTTAAAAATTCAAATATATGAATAGAGATATATGAAAAATAGAAAATAGAAATTTTTTCTAAGTATGAAATTATTCTCTGAGTCATTGAAGCTATTTCTGGTTATTAAAACATGAATCTTGCCAGCAATTCTATTGTGTCCTTCTCAAGTGTGGCAGTCTTAGCTTCTCTTATTCTGGCTTTCTGGCTGTAGAAAGAATGACAATAAACCTTAAGTCACTGAAACTAAAGACAGTCCACATTATGAGGAAACGTAGAACATTGCTCTGGCTAAGATTGACTAATAACAATGAGATTTGGTGAACTCCAGAAAGCCTCGCTTAATAATTTGAGTGTTCTAGTGCTGTGCTAAGTGATGGAACCAAATACTTTTTAGGATCCGTCTTCCCTTGTAAGGACCCCTATCCACAGAGCTTTCACAGACTCTTGCTACTGCCAATGAGGAAATATACCAAAAAAGGTACTTGCTATCTTTTCTTTCTTTCTTTTTTTATTATAGTATATGTGCTGCCGAAGCGAGCATTTTCATATATATATATATATATATATATATATATATATTTTTTTTTTTTTTTTATTGCACTTTAGGTTCTGGGGTACCTGTGAAGAACATGCAGGATTGTTGCATAGGTACATACATGGCAATGTGGTTTGCTGCTTCTATCCCCATCACCTATATCTGGCATTTCTCCCTATGTTATCCCTCCCCAACTCTCTACCTACCACTGTCCCTCCCCTAGTTACCCCAACAAACCCCAGTGTGTGGTGCTCCCCTCCCTGTGTCCATGTGTTCCCATTGTTCAACACCCACCTATGAGTGAGAACAGGTGGTGTTTGATTTCCTGTTCTTGTGTCAGTTTGCTGAGAATGATGGTTTCCAGGGTCATCCATGTCCCTACAAAGGACACGAACTCATTGTTTTCTATGGCTGCATAGTATTCCATGGTGTATGTGTGCCACTTTTTTTCTAGGGTTTTTATGGTGTTAGGTCTTATGTTTAAGTCTTTAATCCATCTGGAGTCGATTTTAGTGTAAGGTGTCAGGAAGTGGTCCAGTTTCTGCTTTCTGCACATGGCTAGCCAGTTTTCCCAACACCATTTATTAAACAGGGAATCCTTTCCCTATTGTTTGTTTTTATCAGGTTTGTCAAAGATCAGATGGTTGTAGATGTGTGGTGTTGCCGCCGATGCCTCTGTTCTGTTCCACTGGTCTGTATCTCTGTTTTGGTATGAGTACCATGCTGTTTTAACTACTGTAGCCTTGTAGTGTAGTTTGCAACTTGCTATCTTTTCTAAGGAGGCAGTGAGTAAAATTGTATCTTTTACAAAGGTATCATCTGTAAATTATTTTCAGTAGGCAAAAAAAGCCAGAAAAGTTTTCCTGAATCTATCCTTGCTGCTAATTGAGTATGACTTTGTGCCCACGGGATATGTTTTCTGCCCTTCCCATAATTTGAATTATCATCTGCCTACTGCATTACAATATGCTACCTGCAGTGTTCTCCCTCTGCAGCAGTCCAAGTAAAACATAGCTGATCTAAATGCTTCCATTTGTAATTGATTTGGAGAATGTACAACCTGTAGTTTTTTTGGGGGGATTGGGGGAAATGGTATGGGTATCTCTGTTTATATTACTTTGGAAATATTTTATTTCATTAATACTAAAAACCTGAGTAGGAGGTCATTTGGTTGAAGTTTGACAACAGAAACTTGTTTCATTCCAGTCTTAATTATTACATTTAGCTGATTTATTTTTTATGACTTAAGGACCTGCTTCCTACCATTTCCTTTGGTAGAAAAAATATCTGAATGTAAGAAACGAAAGCATAGAAAAGTTTTTTTTTCACATCTAACCTGAATTGTCTTATTATTCAGACAATCCTCACCTTTTTGTTTTCACTTCTTAGATATTTGTTTAAACTCACTAGTTATGTTGACTAGTAGAAACCACAGACATGATTTAGACATGACCTAGTAGGAACCATGACAAACCATAGACATAATGCTTTCAAATAATGGTCCTGCCAGTTTGATCATTGATGTTGCTTTCTGTTGGGCCTATTTAGACGTGTGTGTGTGCGTGCATATTTCGCACTTGTCCTGATGTGAATTAAAATGGAAATCGTGTTTTAAAGATGAACTTTCTCACCTGTAATAGCAAGCTGTAAATGTCTGTTTTCTATTTCTAGGACCAGCTCTTTAAAGTATGCTTCTGACCCTCTCCTCTGAGGCGTCATGTTGCACACCAGCAGCTCATTTGCTGTTCCACAGCTTGGGTCTCTAGATCTTAATGACTAACACTGGCTGTTGTCCCCCTACAGGTTATCCAGGCTGTCTTTTTTGGCATCTGTGTGCTGACTGATCTTTCCAGTCTTCTGACTCGAGGAAGTGGGAACCAGGAGCAAGAGAGGCAGCTCAAGAAGCTCATCTCTCTCCGGGACTGGATGTTAGCTGTGTTGGCCTTTCCTGTTGGTGTTGTGAGTATGATGGAGGATGCATTTAGCCACAAAAGAAACTTGGCTCTTACTTCAGACTTCTAAGAGACAAAAACAAGAATTCATTATGAGAGGTTTCTGTATTATTAGTTTGCTAGAGCTGTCAGTACCACAGATGCGGTTGCTTAAACAACAGACATTTATTTTCTCATAGTTCTGGAGGCCGAAGTCTGATATGCAGGTGTCCACAGGTTAGTTTCTTCTGAGTCCTCTCTCCCTGTGGCTTGCAGATGGCGCCTTCTGACTGTCTTCACACACTCCTCTCTGTGCCTGTCTTTGCCTATTTTTGATATACCTTACAAAAATCTTTCTATTTTTGTAGGATGTATTAGTCATGTTAGATTAGGGCCCCCTAATGGCCTCATTTAACCGTATATAGTTACCTCTTTTAAAAAACCTAGTCTTCAAATAGAGTCACATTCTAAGGTTCTGGGGGTTAGGACTTCCACATACGAATTTTGGAGAGGACGCAATTCAGTCTATAACAGTTTTTTAAGCTGCCCAGACTTGAAAGATAGGGTCCTTGGGTCAACCAGTCTAGTATTTTTTGAACTTGGGGGAGGAAATAAGTATTAGCTCATACTTCTTCACTTACCCAACTGAGCCATTAGCTAATATCGTTGAAGTAAATGCCTCTTAATGTTTGGATCTGTTTTGACTTCATTGATTTTCATTGTTTTCAGTTAGATTCTCTCCATAACTCAACTTCCTTCACAAGTCTGTTAATTTTCCATTGTCTGCACATAAACCATGTTTTTTAAAGGCCCTCAGAGACCCTATAGATTTTAACCTTTGCTTAGCCATGATAAGAATAAGAGAATTCATATATATCACAAATTGTAAAGATGAGTAAGAGATTTTACTTAATTCAAATTCAGACCTTTCATTTGCCAGCTGATTTGGGGGAAAAACAGAAGTCCCAGTGATATGGACTAGCACATGCACGAAGTCCATTGTAGGAAGAATCAGAACATTGTTCATAAATCCTTCCAGTGGCTTAATCATATTTGTCAGGTCTGTAGCTGGTAGAAGGCCCTACATGCTTGCTTTAAGACCAATTAGTAGACAGATTGTCTCTGGATTGCTTTTTCTCTGTGCCAAATTGTATTTTCTTGGATAAAATAGCCCTTAACCCTTGAGAACCACACAATGGCCAGGAGCATTATAATTTGATTACACTCACCCCCTCATCCTTGTCCTCTGAAAGCAGATCTCTCAAATTCCATTGTTTAGCATAACGGAGTGTAATGCTTTCCATATTACTTAATATTTCCTTCTTTGGACTTTCCATATAAAATTCAAATACTTTCTATCAGAATACTCATCTAAGAGAAAATTTCCATTAGCATAAAGCATAAATTTATATAGTTTCTGCATAAAGGAATTATCTAGAAAATGTAAGTCTCTCTGTGTAAGTCTATATGCATATATAATATATAGTATATGCATATATATATACATATTATATATATCATACGTACATTTTTTCTTTTTTAACATTTACTCCCTTGGAATTCCTATCGACATGTCATTGCCTGTGGAAGCCTTTGTTGGCTAAAAGAACTACAACAGTAATACAATAAGAAAGTAAATAGGAGTACAGTGTTAACATGTTTTCTCTTAGCTCCCTTCTGTATGTGGTATCAAATTATGTCTCTACAGGGGAAATTTTGACTTACGTTGTAAATCTTGCTGCTTTACTCAAAAGCTCATGGCATGTGCCTTTTAGACATGTTTGACCTTTCTTTGGGGGAAACATTTTGCACCTGCTTGAAACTTGAAGTATTTGTAAACTCTCAGTGTCTTTCCTGAAATTACCCCATGTATGCTTCATGGTTTGTAAAACAAGTGGTGGCCTTTCTGTTTAGTTATTTGTTTTAGTACATCTGATATTTTCCTCCATCTAGCACTATCTTTGTTGTATTGCCTGTGTTTTATAAAAAAGAGGAATAAGTGTCTTTCATCTGCAGCCATCCCACCCCTCTTAAACCAGAAGTCCCAGCATCACGCTTTCATGGTGTACGGGTGCAGCTGTCCTAGTGGCTAAGCTCTCTGACAGCAGGACCAGTCCTCTTCACTGTGCCCAGGGTCTCCCATGCCACCAAGCACATGGACAGGGTCAGTGCTCTGAGAATTCACAACAGAAATCAAAGAATAGATAAGGAATTCAGAATGGGCAACTCCCTGATTTTTTTAAACCTTTTTTTTTTTTGCCCATTGATATTCTGTAGTCACTATTTCCATCTTTCATAATCTCCCCTGTTATTGTGAGTCACTGTTCCCTTCATAGTTACTAGTTTGTTGTTTTTCTAAACTTTTCAAGGTTCCTTTCAAAGAAAGTGATATTTCTTTCTCCCTTTTCCCCCCTCCTTTCTCCCCCTCCTCTCCCCTCTTTTAAGAATAATCTAGGTCAGTATTCTCTAGAAATCATCATATGTTTTCTACTATTTCTATCTTGCTCTGTCATTTGACGTTTTGTATCTATTTATGCAGTTTCCACTAGACTTCTCACTCTAACACACAGAAATTCATTTTGAGGCCAAAAAAAGCCTGATAAATTGTTCCTTCCCAAATCCCATTAATTTTATTGTAGTCATATTTACAAAAGATAAGAATGTGCCTCTTTACAAGTATTTGTATTAGTCTGTTCTCACACTGCTAATAAAGACATACCCAAGACTTGAGTAATTTGTAAAGGAAAGAGGTTTAATTGACTCACAGCTCCACATGGCTGGGGAGGCCTCACGATCATGGTGGAAGGCAAAGGAGGAGCAAAGTCACATCTTACACGGTGGCAGGCAAGAGAGTGTGTGCAGGGGAACTCCCCTTTGTAAAACCATCAGATCTTGTGAGATTTATTCACCATCATGAGAACAGCATGCGAAAAACCATCCCCATGATTCAATTACCTCCCACTGGGTCCCTCCCATGACACATGAGGATTATGGGAGCTGCAATTCAAGATGAGATTTTCGTGGGGACACAGCCAAACTATGTCAGTATTTTAACACAAAATTTTTTTTCACTAAAACATTTAACTTTGTGGTTTTTCATCTTTCTCTCCCTAAGGGTATTTCCCACCTTTCCTTTCCAAGGTGCTGTGTCTTAGCTGTGACTTCAGAGTTTCCCCTGTCCCTTCTGTATTCCCCCAACTGCTCAGAGGGGTCTAGAATCCTGCTGTAGTTTTATTCTTATGACTTAGGACATTCTTCCTTATTAAAATGCAAACTCTCCCTGGAGCATTAAAATGATTCACCAGGAATCACTTGAAGAAGCATCATTTTTATTCTTTCTGTGCCTCCTGACCTGGAAAGGAGGTGCCGACCTGGAGGGGTCATTACATCAGAAGGATGGACGAGCATTAATGCCCAGGAACTGATGGAAGCAGAATTATGCCTGTACAAATCTGTAGCATAAAAATGCTTATCATGTGTGAAGATGATTAATGATAACATTTATAAGTAAATGTGTTCATAATTTTGGTGGATGCAGTCAAAATCCTAAAGGGCAAAATTCTTAAGCACCCTCTCTGTGCCAGGGGACCACCAGGTATCCTATAGCTGCAGGTGCAGAGCCTCAGGTTTAAGTCCTCCTGTGGTTCCCACAGGTCTCCCCTGCTCTGCCACCCTGACTGCTGGGGCACTGCCAACCTTGCAGAGTGCTTCCCTGGCTACTATTTACTGACTTCCTTTGCCTACTGCCTTTCTACATTTTTGTCAGTCAGAAGTTGAAAGGGAAAGCAATGTTATTTTTGCTTCATGGTGCAGGCAAAATGGCATCGGGCATGAAAAGAGAGTAAAGAATGAATGCATTACCTCTGAAGAGCTGAATTTATCAACTTTGTACAAATGTTCCTGAAGAGACCTCTTGGCTCCTGAGCTTTTCCTGGTGCTCCCATTATCTCTCTCTTTCTGTCTCTCTCACCTCAACTGAAATCATGGCAGCAAGAATGACATGGGTGGGTTATCTGGGATTTGTATTTTCTGCATTAATGCTTCCTCCAGTAACGAGGTTAATTGAGAGTTGACAGTAATTGCTTTATGTGAGCATGAAGCCCTAAATATGATTTTGTAACCCATGCACCTAATGTGGCTACTTCATGGTCTCTCTTTATCTCAAGGATACATAAAAATCATGAAACATTCCAATCAAAGATAATTGGAGGAAAGTTTTATTTCAGCATAACCTTGAGGAAATGAGGCAGGGTTGCTTGAGTGAACACGGCATGTATCATCCTGATTTGTGTAGATTCCCATAAATACAAAGCTGGCCTTGATTAGTAATGCTAATGGCCGGAAACCACCAGCACTCCCAAAGCCTTGCAACTAATTTTGCAGGAATAACCCTTGGGAGGCTCTTCTTACCATGTGCAGTTTATTTCTGAACCCTGTCACCCTTTTAAAGAAGCATTACAAATAATTGTATGACATTATGTGGTCTGGAAGCACTGAAGTTTATTAGGAGCAATCAGACCAAAAATGTCTTTTGTCTCCTGTGAGTTTGTTGACTTTTGTGCTGGCAGATACCATTATGGCTAAGAGACTGGGCTTAGGCTTTTAACCAAAAAAAACGGGGGAGGCATGAGAGAAGAGCAGAAACAGCAAATAAATAAATTATATATATATATATATATAAATTCATATATGTAATATATTTATAAGTGTATTTTTATTTAATATATATTATATACTTAACATATATAATTATATTACATATAATATAATTATAATGTAATTTATATTATATTTAATAAGTATGAAAGTGCCCCCTCAGGAATCCTAAATTTATCTCCAACTGCTAACTAAAGCAGCCCTTTAATGAAAAAGTACGATTATTTATACATTTTAAACTTTATGTCTTTTTTAATAGAGATGGGGTTTCGCCCTGTTGCCCAGGCTGGAATGTGGTGGTGCAATATCTCACTACAGTCTCAACGTCGTGGGTTCAAGGGATCCTCTCACCTCAGTATCCCAAGTAGCTAGGACTATAGGCATGTACCAGTACACCCACCTAAGCTAAATTATTTTGGAGATTTCCCAGCCTGGTCTTGAACTCCTGGCCTCAAGTGGTTCTCCTGCCTCAGCCTCCTGAGTAGCCAGATTACAGGACAAGCTACCATTGCCAGCTAATTATAAATTTTTTATTCATTCCAGGTTAAGCATCCTATTCCTTTGTAGCTGCTCAATTTGAATAGTGCATGTAATCTAATCTCATAACTTCGCCAGTACACTTTTGCCCTGGTGTTGGTTTGCTGCTCTACCCCCAGTGCTGGTCTGCCCCATCCCTGAAGATGACAGCCCTTTCTGAGTGGGTCTGAGGAGGTCTTCAAGGTTTTGATCGGTTCTAACCTGGATGGATGTCCAGGTTATTAGGAGCAAACTGGCATGTGCCTGTATTAACTTTTCAGGAATTTGACCTTCTTATATGAGGTTAGACTCAAAACTGTTTAAGTAACCATTTCTGGTGTTATAATCATGTCTTGTAAAGACTTGATGAAGATTTTATACATAGCAACCTATTCTAGAATGCTTTAGAACTTGATTTTACTTGTAACGGGACTGTATGGTATCTACTTCCTTAGGAAACATGGACAATCGATTCAAAGTCCCAAATGCAAACTCAAAGTAAATGTATATTGCTATTGTTTTCATTAAGTAATTCCCAAAAGTCTTTGTTTCTTGACATACTGTCTAATTCTAAGCTAGCTTTAAAAAAAGTTTTGAGATGCATATACATTTAGATTATCATAAACCTACGACTTAAAAATTGTAGTTTCATTACTGATTTTTAAATGAAAGAGGTTGGCTTAAATGGGAACCCAGAATATTAGTTAATATTAATGACTAATGTTAAGGTCTGCTAATATTTAACACATAAAGGAAGAAAATTTGATTCTAATTGAGACTATAAATAAAAGAAAATGCCTTTCCTTCTCTTTTGATATTAAGGGAGAAATTTAAAAAAATACATTGTTTATTCTACAAACTCTGGATTTAACTTAAAAATACGCTTAATATCATCTAATCCTCTCTTTATTAAATTTTCACACAAGTACCTAAAGTCAAAGACTTTTCTATTTTCTTTAAGCCTTAACGGATATTTTAAGTTTCTCTGAATGTCCTTTTCCTTTCTTTTCACCTCAAGTTAAAAATACAAAATCGGCTAGATCATGTTTTATGGTAAAACCTAGTACACTGCCGATGGGGTTAATCAAATGCTTGCCCCCTGCATTGAAATAAGGAGTGTGAATTAAGCTACCTAAGAAGGAAGGTTTAGAGATGAGGATTCATTCAAGATCAGTATGGAAAATGAGCCACATTTTCCCAATACCAGGAGAAAAGCTCAGAAAACTATAATTACCAAAACTACGTGAGTGGTCTTACAACCATTTTTTAATAACTTTTCAAAAGACCAGGAATACCATTTGTTTAGATATATGTACTTAACAAGAAACCAGGTTGCTTCTCAATCATTTCATATACTCTTTTCTCCTAAATGATTTCCTGCCTAGGTGACCTATTTAATTTACACACATTCATGCTAGCTCAGACTGGTCAGCTTTTTTGATGTCTGCAAGACACATTTCTTAAACACGGTAAATAATCACACTTTAACAAAATTTCATATAGATGCCCACTTTAAAATGCACGACAGGGAAAACTGCACATTTATGAACAGACTGTTCAAAGGACAGAAGTTTTCATCAAATCAGTAGTTATTTGTGGATCCATGGAGCCTACTGTGTAGCAAGTACTGAGTAGTACTTGAGAATCAGGATAATGTTGGCTGAGAACTGGCCTGTCCTTCAAAGGTTTCGCAGTCTAGGGAGGATGACTTTATATGCTATATCAACAAGTAAATTAAAATAGGGTGTGATGAGTATAATCATAGATGTGTTGAAGGTGCAGAGAAGTATCCCCAAAGAGCGAGGGGTTAATTGTAGTGGGTGGGAAGTCCTGAAAGACTCCTCAGAAGTGATGACATCAAAGTTCTGTTTGAGCTTATTGGACACAGAAGTTAATAATGCATTCAGTTGCAAGTAACAGAACACCTTCAGATATCCACCTGGCTCACCTTTCACTTCAAGTCTGCTCAAATAAGCTCAGCAAAGCTTCTATGAATGATCTATATGAATTTGCCTTTCATTATTCTCTGTTCCCTTACCTTGCTTAATTTTATCCATAATAATTATTACTACCTGGCATATTATATTTATTCTTTTATTTGTGTAGTGTGCGTCTTCTCTGATTTGGTTCCTATGCTACGAGGCCAGGGAGGTTATGTGTTTCATATACTACTTTATCCCAAGCATTAGGAGCACTGTCTAAATAATTCAATATTAATTAATTGTAGCCCAGCCAACCATGGTTTAAGTAATAAAGATATTTAATATCTCACAAGACAAGAACCTTGTTGACAGGTAGTTTCAGGGTGCTATTGCTCAGTATTTTCATATTTTGTAGTTTTTATTGAGACAGGATCTTGCTGTGTCACATAGGCTGAAGTACAGTGGCATGATCTCAGCTCACTGCAAACTCCACCTCTCAGGCTCAAGCAATCCTCCCACATCAGCCTCCTGAGTAGCTGGAACCACAGGTGTGTGCCACCACGCTCGGCTAATTTTTGTATTCTTTGTAGAGATGGGATTTTGCCCATGTTGCCCAGGTTGGTCTCAAACTCCTGAGCTCAAGCAATCCACCACCTTGACATTCCACAGTGCTAGAATTACAGGCATGAGCCACCATGCCCAGCCAGTATTTTCATTTGAGACTCGTGCATTTTTTATTTTCCACACATCTATCTTCAGAGTATTACTTTTTTGTCCTTGGACTTGCTACCTAAAGTCTCAAGAGGTTAATAAAGCACCAAGCATCACATCCTTCACAGCCATGTTCAAGGGCAGAAAAGGAAGAAACTCTCTAGAGAGCCCTCCCCAAGTGTATGTCTCTTCATCAGGCAAACAGATTGTTCCCAGAAGCTCCACCTGCAGATTTTACCATAGGCCTTATTGGTCAGAACCATCACATAGCTAGAGCCAGCAGTGTGACAGGCCAGGAAAGCAAGAAGCAGCAGAAGGAAATGAAGTTACCATGAGGGCTTAAACTAATTATGGTCTATCCTTAGGGGCTGGGCATATTGCATATGGTTTATCCAAACAAAATCAGGACTTTAAAAAAATGTAGTAAGTAAGATTCTAGGTAATTTATTTTTTATGTCAATATGAAAAATATATACAGTAAAGCTGATAAGATTAATCATTGACATTTTCTGTTGAAGCCAAAAAGGTATATTTTCCCATTCATTTTCTACCAATATCATTTTTTTTCTGAGATGAAGTCTTGATCTGTCACTAGACTGGAGTGCAGTGGTGTGATCTTGGCTGACTGCAGCCTCCACCTGCTGGGTTCAAGTGATTCTTCTGCCTCAGCCTCCTGAATAGCTGGGACTACAGGTGCACACCACCACACCCAGCTGATTTTTGTAAACCAATTATCATGCATTCTCACCAGTAGTATCATAAAGAACAATTGAAATCTGATATCTGATAATCAAAGAAGAATTTCGTACACATTTGATATAATAGTTTAATTTCTAGAGCTCCATACAAAATTTGTCAGAGGTGTCCCTTGCTTTAGACCACAAACTCAGAGATTCAGACAACTGGGTTCAATAAGTAAAATCTTCCTTGAATATCCTTCCTCCTAGAAATTATCATGTCCCGTAGATCATTTCACAGTGTTCCTACTTTCTCTGGACCAAAAATAAATAAATAAATAAATCACAGAAATATCAGAGAAAATAAAGATATCTTCTCCCCATAATTGTAGTCATCAGTAAAATATATATTTGAAATTTGAGATCAAGAAAAGGTAGAATTGATTTTCAGTATCATTAATAATGCGTGCCTATTATGCACTAGACATGTGATTCCTGTCCTCAACAATGTGACCCCCAAAACCAGGATCTTATATATGTCCTTGTTTTGGGGACCAGAGATGAGATGGAAAATTCTTAATTTAAAAAGAAAAGAAAAAAAGAAACACTATTCACATTTCTTCTTCCTTCCCCGCATGTCATTCCCTCCCTCTTTCCCTCTGTCTCCCCAACACCCCCATCTTTCTCTCTGTCTCTCTCCCTCACCCTCTTCTCTCTCTCTTTCTCTACCTTTCTCCTTTTACCTCATCCCTTCACCCTAACCATCGCTTTCTATGTAGGAAAAGAAACAATAGCGTATTGCTGTGTGGGTGATCCTGAAATTACTACTGTCCCCGTGGGTGTTTTGAGGTAACTCTTACCTCCTTTAGCTGGATCAAAGTGTGCTGTTACATCAGCCGATAAAAAAGTAATTTCCCCTCAAGGAAGGAGCTAGTAGACCTTCCACCTACAACAACATTTACTAACTTCATCGTGCCCATGTGATTACTGTTCTAATGATTCGCTTATTTTACCACAAATAGCCAGTCCTGGATAGGACTTTCATTTATTGTACCTTTTTCTAACTTTCTTTGGGAACAAAAGTTAAGGCATAATTCTGACTATTGGGAATGTGACGCAGACGCTCAGGTGGGAAAGTGGGAAGATGAGGAGAGGGCAGGTGGTGAGGAGAGAGGGTGTCACTCTGCCAGCCAGCTCGCGGTCTCCTAAGCTCCTCTGAAGAGCAGCATATTTTCCAGAAGTTTCCCACCAGAGAATGTCGCTTTAGATTAGTTCTGTACATAGGTAGGCTATGTCGGTACTTAATTTACCCATAGCAACATATGTATACTGGGAGTTTGAGCTGTGCTGGTGAAGCTGGTGGCACATGAGGAAACTGGAGACAGCAGTGCCGCAGAGGGAGCGGAAGGAGCCCTGCAGCCCTGGTCTTCTTTTGCACTTTTCTGGATTCTCTGCTGTTCATTTTTGCCCAGAAAATATTGGAGAGGAATGTGAAATAAGAAAGAATCCTAGACGTGAATGAGTGGCAGGCCCGTTTAAAGGCATGGCGAGAGAGGAGTTTTATCACCTTGCCCCTTGATCCTAAGGACATCTCCCCTTCCCTTTGTTTCCCTTAAAAATCAACTACAAAATGCAAAGACTGCGTTTGCTCACACACACAACTCAAAAGAAAGAAGCCTTCGCTCCCTTGGCCGGAGGGTACCATGAGCACGCACAGACCCAGGGGCTTTCCGTTACACTAGAGGATACAATTAGCACTGAGTTAACAAAGGAAAATGGCCCCAGACTCATTAATAAGGCAACATTTTGGTCTGAATATTCAGAAACGCCGTCTGCACCCACCCATTACCTCAGAGTTCCGAAGAAGATACTGCATGCCCGGTGGTCTCCGCTGTCGCCTCTGTTTTAGTTCCTGCCTTTGAGTGAACCGTTCCACTTGCACTTCCTGAGGCTTCTACCATAGCCCTTCCCTAGGTGGCAAAACACACGAACAACCTGAGAGCCTGAAAGATGGAAGAATGAGAGCTGATTTTCACTACATGCTTGCTGTGGGCCAGGCACTGTGCTATACTGGAATGATTTATTTAATCCTCATGTCCCCAGAAAGTAGGAACTTCCATCATTCTCACTTCACAGAAGACTTATGTTTTGTACTTTTACAGATGGGGTTCCCATGTTATAGCTTGCCTGCTTGAGGTCCCGCAGCCAGTGAATGATGTTAGTAAATCAACCAGGCTTTGAACCCAAACACTCCAATGAACAGAGTGCTTGCTCTTAGTAACCACGGTTCTGTGCTGTATAATGACGTTTTTTGTCAATGACAGATGACATACAAACAGTGGTCCCGTAAGATTATAAAATGATATTATGGACTTGACATGGTGGCTCACAACTGTAATCCCAGCACTTTGAGAGGTTGAGCTTAGCAGATCACTAGAGCCCAGGAATTTGAGACCAGCCTGGGGAACATAGTGAGATCCCGTCTCTACAAAAAAGAAAAGAAAAGAAAAGAAACATTTACAAAAATTAGCTGGATGTGATGGCACACACCTGTAGTCCCAGCCACTTGGGAGGCTGAGCTGGGAGGATCCCTTGAGCGCAGGAAGTGGAGGCTTTAGTGAGCTAAGATTTGTGCCACTGCACTCCAGCCTGAACAATGGAGTGGGACCCTGTCTCAAAAATAAAACAAAAAACGAAAAACTGGATTAGGGGCCAGATGTAGTGGCTCATGCCTGTAACCTCAGTGCTTTGGGAGGCTGAGACGGGATAATTACTTGAAGCTGGAAGTTCCAGACCAGCCTGGGGAACAGCGAGACCCTGTTTCTAGAAAACATTTTAGAAGTTACCTGCTTGGTAGCATGCACCTGTAGTCCCAGCTACACGGGAGGCTGCAGGAAGACGATTGCTTGAGCCTAAGCATTCAGCTGAGTGAGTTACGATTACTTCACTGCACTCCAGCCTGGGCAACAAGAGCACAACTATGTCTCTGAAAAAAAAAAAAAAAAAAGAAGAAGAAAGAAAAGGAAAAACCAACAACATGCTTTTACTATGTTTAGGTAGTTTAAATACGCAAATAGTTACCATTATGTTGCAGTTGCCTGTAGTATTCGGTTGTTTGTAGCTTAGGAGCAATAGGCTGTACCTTCTACAGAGCCTAGGTATGCAGTAGGCTAAACCACCTAGGTTTGTGTAATTCCACTCTATGATGTTTACAAGATTGTAAAATAGCCTAATGACACATTTTGCAGAACGTGTCTCTGTTGTTGAGTGATGCGTGACTGTGCTCTAAACTTTTTCACAAACCTAACCTAACTTTGCTTTTTGTCATTTACCTGATAGCCATTTTTAGCTACATACAAAAGGCTTGAGCTGACCAAAATTTATAACTTTGGAGAAGTGTCAGAATAAGAATAGGAGTTGTGTAGAATCTGGATCAAAAATAACTGCTTTATCTTTTTCCTTGAGGGGGCTTAGCAAAAGCCTGTTTGCTTCTGTTGTTTCCCTTTGATACACCGTTTCACACTGTAGAGCCAATGGCTTTATACAGTTTTACAGGACAGCTTGCAACGTGTAAGTTTTGACAAGAAAAGAAAATCTTTCCTGCTTTTGTCTTCTCATTTCAAATATTGCATACAGATCTAAGCTACCACGTTTACCCAGTGTGCTTGTTTTTCATATGTGAAAGTAAGGTTATATCAGTAGAATTATCTACCTTTAAAAAATTGGTGGCAAAATGTATCCAGTATATCATCTATAAATCATCCCTGGGTTTCCAAGAAGGCATAATTTGTAGCTACGCAATTGCAAAAAAAACCTATTTCTGGCAAGAAGCGATCCAGTGCGTTCCACAGAAGGGGCAGCATCCTAAAAACTGAACAATGTCTACCTCATGAAATGTTTTACGAAGAATTCTGAAAACTCTGCTTTATCAAGAGTTAGTTTTAAGTCAAATCTGTTTTTCTTTTTAAATTTATAATTGAGCCCTCCACCTGTTTTAAACAAGGATTTGAGGTGGTCTAAGTCAAATCTGTCACTCAAGCAAACACTCTAGCATTCTGAGCCCTATTGTTCATCAAAGGCCTTCAGTAATTAGTCTTAGCTTTTTGGGTAAGTGCCTTCTATATTATGGTGTAAGAAAGGTAGAGCAACTTTCTTATGCCTTTTATCCTAAAAAGGGAGAGAAGTAAGAAAAATGAGAAGAAACCTTCAATAGACCTTCTGGCAAGTTCTGTTGTCATATATTGAGTGCTAAGTACCAGTCACTGAGCTAACCACTGTCATACGATTTCACTGACTCTAGAAGAGGATCTTACCTAATAAATAAGAGCCACTGAGCAACAGGAAGCCACTTGTCCCTACAGATTGTGATGTTAGGAAGAAGACTGGAGCCCACTTAGGCAAACTGCTGCCATCCAGGCTGAAGCAGCTGGTTCTTTCTCTGCCTCTGTCCTATTGAAAGAAAATGCCTGCCCTATTGGATCTGGTCAGTGATGTTTGATGAACAATGTTTGTGCTTGAAGAGCTGCAAGCAAAAAAGAAAATAAGAGAGGAGAGAGAAATAAAAGCTCAAGATGGGAAATAAAAATCACCCACATGAAGTGTAGATTTACGTTGGAGCCCCAGGTTCCCTTCACAGATCAGCATCGAAGCAGATGTTTCTCCCCAATCTTGGCACCTTCCTGAACTGCTGATACTCAAAGTTAATTAGTTTAGTACAACTTCATGTCTCTTAATTGATGAAAAGTGGTTTTCAATAACAAAAATATCTATAATTGGGCTGCGATTCTAGTCGGGGCCTAAGCAGATGACAGGGAATTCAGGTAGACCAAATGCCAAGGAAAAATGCTCTGAAGTGCTCTCAAGCAGACAGATGGCAGACACATGAACAGTACCTATGCATCTTTGAGTCATGTTGGTTCTAAAGATGACCATTAGCTTGCTAACACCTACCACTTTATGTATACAGCATAGATCATCACAGAAAAAATTTAGAGGCAAAATACAAAAGTCTACACCAATTTCCATAATAAGCACTTGTTACCCTTTTAATAAGAAAACCCCACAGAAAAGTATTAGAAAAGCCCTCATACAACTACTCATGTTAGGAAAATAAATCACGATTGTGTTTGTAAGTGTGCTTGCATTTAGAAGTGTGCATGTTCTACATGTAAATGGCAAATTGTTCACAAAGAAGAACAGAAAAAAACATTGATATGTTATTGGTAGGATACCAAGAAACAAATATACCAGCCTCTCCAAATGTTCTTTTCCCATTGCAAATTATGTATATACCTTGTTATGTATTTTCCTAGTTTTTAATGTATATAATCTAAAATAAAAAAAAAAAAAACCACACACACAGAATACCATAGCCTTCCTACTCTCCTAGTCCCATAGCAATTCCAGAGCAGTGAGATAGCCAGCCATTTGTTCATGTCCTAGTGTGCTTGGAAGCACCAAATATTCTCGTAGCCGAGGACACTGTCTTGTTAGTCTATTTTGAGATAATCCTTCTCTCAGTAAATGAACTTTTGCTAACGAAATGATTATAGACTAAAGATAAAATCAGAAAGATAAGGAATTTATGATGTGAAAAAATTGTCAGGTGTACTAAAACACTGTCAGATTGCCTAAACTCTCCCTAGGGGCAATAACTTTGAAGAATTGCCCCTAGGGAGAGTTTGCCAAAAGGGAAGTTGAATTCTGGGTGAACTTGAATTGGATGATATTAGTGGCAGGTAGTCAAATTACTATAATCTGATGAATTCTTTTGCACAGTAGAGACTGACTGGCTTCGTAGACCAGAATGCTTTCTTGGGTGGCCAGAGAACCCTGTCCTGTCTATGGAACTGGCAATGAATTTTATCTCTTTAATGCCATAAACCTACTCACTGTTATGATCATTTTTCTCCTGTTAACGTATCTTTCTTGGATAGGCTGTATTTTATTTGATTAGCCTTCACTTTCCACTGTTATGGTAGTATTCTGGTCAGTAGTATTCTGTTACCCCACTACTCTACCCAGGGCATCGAATATAGGCATTGACACATAGTCATCTAACATAGGATGCTTCTGAAAAAGCATAGTCTAATTTATTAATTAACTTTTACTAGATTGAATTAAATTAGATTTTTCTTACTTTGATCCTCAGGTAACCGAGATGTGTTTGGCTGGACATCTCTCCTGTGCAGTTAAAGCTACCCTTTGGATATTCATATTAATGTAATTTTATCTAATAACGATTGTCCCCTTTTATTTTAAAAATGAGAAGGAATGGCTGGACACAGTGGCCCATGCCTGTAATCCCAACACTTTGGGAGGCCGATGCTGGCGGATCACCTGACGTCAGGAGTTTGAGACCAGCTGACCAACATGGAGAAAGCTCATCTCTTCTAAAAAAAATGCAAAATTATCCGAACATGGTGGTGGGCCCCTGTAGTCCCAGCTACTTGGCAGGCTGAGGCAGGAGAATGGCTTGAACCCGGGAAGCGGAGGTTACAGTGAGCCGAGATCATGCCAATGCACTCTAGCCTGGGCAGCAAGAGTGAAACTCTGTTTAAAAAAAAAAAGTGAGAAAGAAAGACAGCAATAGTTTAATTATTCAGTGATTTTATGGTGGAGAGAAGGCCCAAATAGTTTTTTGTCAAAAAGAAACATAATGCTAATCGATAATCATTCACTAACATATTAAAAATACTCTTATGTGAAGTTTATGACTATCTGTTTAATTACTTTATTTAATGTCACTTGACAGAGAGTGAAAGAAGCCTTGCTTTACTTACTTTGGAGTGGAGTTCAATTCTAAATGAATCTAACTTTGAGCGCATAACAGGGGGGTTAGTTATTAGAATGGTAAAATGATCACCTTATGGGATGATCTCACCTGTGAGGCATAAGTCAACCAGATATACAAAAGTTTCCTCCCTCCAGGCCTTATTTTGCCACACCTTACCCTCCCACAGTGCATACCACCTTGCTAGCCAGACCCTTCGGACGTTGCTCTTCACAAAATAAGACTGCCACCAGCAGAGGCCAAGCCCAGGCAATTTGGGTCCTGTAAGTGGGAAAGAAAATCAGACCTAATAGTCGTCATTCTCATGTTTCAGTCGGTGGTAAAACTGGCCAGAGATGTCTGGGGCTGTGAGAAGAGACAGAAATGGAGGCGTGTGGCATGACTGGTGCAGTTTTAGCCTGAAGGCACAGGGATGACCCAGGGCACAACCTCAGGAACCCCATCTGCAAATCCAGAGACAGCTGGTCACAGAGATGCATCCATGCAAGCTGGCCTTCTGGGGAAAGATTTCCACCTCAAAGATGAAGTAAGAATGTGATAGGAGCCTATTAACTAAAATTTGAGTAAGGAAGTGGATGTGCAAGCTATAAGACAAGACCCAGGTATCAGTTAGGACCAACAAGTATTCTAAATCACTATTGCTTCTGTTTCTTATGGATATGAATTTCCTAGAGGGAAAATGTACCTGGCCAAATAATCCTGGTTGAAATGCTTGAGATTTATTAATGCATTTATTACTATCAAAGACAACACTGCTGCTACCCTGCGACCTTGTAAGGCATGTTCAATCCAGAGGACCGGCTTGATGATTTTTCACCATTCGTGACCATTTTCATTTGTCTTTAGTTTTTTCTAGAATGATTAACCACACTTACTCGCCAAAAGTTCCTTGAGTTCTGACTATATGCAGGCTTTTCTGGGGGATCCAGAGCTAGCTATGAAATAGTCTCTGGGATCTAATTTATTTATTCAACCAATCATTAATACATTCAAAAGTATCTAGTATCTAGTATGTACAAAAAGTGTTTAAAGACATTGAAAGTGGCCAGGTGTGGTGGCTCATGCCTGTAATCCCAGCACGTTGGGAGGCCAAGGCTGGAGGATCGCTTGAAACCAGGGGTTTGAGACCAGCTTGGGAAACCAAGTACAACTCTGTCTCTATTCCCCCCACAAAAAGGTTAAAAGCATAGGGGTCTCACTGCCTGACCTCACATTCTGGTTTGGACATTTATTAACTTTTTGACTCTGGGAAAGTTAGTAAAATGAAAATTTCCTAAAGATCTGTTTTTTTCATCTGGACTGGAGAAAATAATAGTAGCCACCTTAAAGCAGTGATGATTCTTAAAGAAGATCTTGCTTGTGAAATCTCTGGCCCACACATTGTAAAGACTAAACAAAGGCAAGCCAGCCTTAATAAAGCACTGAGAGCGTGCATACGTATAATCTTCTCAAAATGACAAAACTGTAGTGATGAAGAACACATCAACAGTGGCCAGGGGCTAGTTCAGGTTGTGGGGAAGACATGACTATCAAGAGTTAGTACCAGGCCTGCCTGAGTGATAGAGTGAGACTTTGTCTAAAAAGAAAAAAAAAAAGTACCATTCTTTGTGATAATAGAATGCTTCTGTATCCTGGGTAGGGCAGTTGTGATACAAATGTATATGTGTGATACCGCTCCCACCCCTACCAAAAATGGGTGCATGTAAAGCCAGTGGAACCCAAATTTGATCTGTAGTTTGTAGTGTCGTATCAATGTTAATTTTCTGGTTTTGAGGGTGTACCATAGCTATGTATGATGATAGTGGGGAAAGCAGGGGGAAGGATACGCAGGAACACTGTGTTATCTTTTAATTTATAAGTCTTAGATTATTTCAACATAGAGGGTTTGTTTTGTATTTTTGTTTTGATTTGCTTTGTTTTTGAGATAGTGTCTCTCTCTGTAGCCCAGGCTAGAGTACAGTGGCATGATCTTGGCTCACTGCAGCCTCCAACTTCCAGGTTCAAGTTATTTTTCTGCCTCAGCCTTCTGAGCAGCTGAGATTACAGGCATACACCACCACATCTGGCTATTTTCGTGTGTGTGTTTTTAGTAGAGACACGATTTCGCCATGTTGGCCAGGCTGGTCTCGAACTTCTGGCCTCAAGTGATTTACCTGCTTCAACCTCCCAAAGTGCTGGGATTACAGGTAGGCGCCATCAAAATAGAGTTTAAAAATATAAAGCATGAAAAGAGATGTGACAGTGTAACAGAGAAAAGATAGACTTCTCTGCCCTTACAGAGTTTACATTCTACTGGGAAGAGAAACCAGTAGTTACATGGTCAGTTATTTCCTGGTAACTGTGCTCAGTGTTAAGAAGGAAAAACATAACATGCTATGAGAGCATGTGCAAAGACAAGGGGCCTGAAGCCGAGGCCACTCAGGAAAGACTTCTTAGATGAGGGGATATCTAAGCCCCCACTTCTAAGGTAGGGTGAGCTGGGTGAGATGGTGGGAGGCATTCTAGGGAAAGGGAGCAATATTGATCGGCACCTGGAGGGTGAAAGAGCCCTCAGCAGCTTAGAGGAACTGGCCGCCATGCAGGAATCAGAGTTAAGTCGGCTAGTGTTACAGGCACAGTGCTGTGGGGGTCCGGGAAAGAAGTAATTATGTCTGACAAGAAGCTGGGGGAAGAAAACCGCTGCACCCTGATGGTAGCGGTGGATAAAGCTTAGATTTTGAAATGGGTTGTTTTTTAATGAATTTAAAGCTGCAGTTATAAAACCCACAAAGGAACGGATACTTCAAATATGTGATAAGTTCGGGAAGCCACACATAGTCTGGTGAAGAGGGTCCCTGGAATAAGCTGGAAAGGGACTGGGAAAAACGTTTAGGGCTTGACCACAAAGGGAGTTTGATTTTTTTTTTTTTAGGCCTACAGGCATGGAGGAACCACTGGGACTTTTGAGCTGGCAGGTTCTTCAGAGTTAACTCAGAGGCCAAGATAAAGCATAGATGGAGTTAAAGAGAACTGAAGCCAGTGAACCTGGCCAAGAGGCCACTGCAGGAGTCCCGGATTGGGACAGTAGAGCCTGAAGCCAGGGTGAAGGCAATGGTACTGGGACAGGGAGTGATAAAGGAGCCTGAGGCCAGCAGGCCCAGCGATGGGGGCCTCAGATCCTGCAGCATCTCTCCTAGTATTTAGGTTGCTGCAAACGTAATTGTGGTTTTTGCGGTTTATCCCTCTGAAATCTCATGTAGGTATGTAAAAAACATACATGTAACACATCTACTGTGGCTTTGTTAGAAACTGGGAAATTGGAAAGAATGCATACATTGGGATTCTGTGGAGCACGTAAAAACGTGGAGTATCTCCTTGAAATATTAGGTCAGAAGAATTGCAGAAGACTAGGTATAGCATGACCTAATTTCATACAATAATGTGTTGAGTGGATTTTACATACATAGAAAAAGATCTTGAAAGATATACTTCTCTCCCTTTGACAATAAAGATCTTTGCAGGTGGAGATTGTAAAGAATGTTTAATTTTTATACATTTCCTTATAGGGATTTATGTATTACAAATGTGTTCATGCTTTAAAATGTCTGTCTGTTGCTCTTCTATATGAACGATGTCTTAGATTGGGCTCCTGTGACCAGGCTCTGAGATGGAGACCTCATGCAGAAGGAGGCAGCCCTTGGGAGGTACCAGTGTGAGGAAGTGAGGAAGACAGCATTGGACAGACAGGGAAGCTCACCCATGTTGCAGTTGTAACGGAGGCATGCAAGGAGCTCTTGAGCTGGGATGGCCCTTCAGAGTCATCCTAAATTGAGGCAATGGGGCAGGGTCTTTGTATCCTTGGTTAGGTAGTCATTGCTTTTGGACTGCCTTGAGGAGGGAGCATGACCTTGGGCAAGTCTGTTCTCTTAAGCTGAGGGCAACTCCCATTGAAGGTTGCAGCTGAGAGTGGCCAGCCACGTATATTCCTAAGCACTGGCCAATGGATGCCCTAACTCTGAAGAGGGGATCTAAGAAAGCACTACAGTATCCATTACAGTTATTTGGTGTAAGTTTACAATTTATTTTCAGACCTTGCTTAATTATCTTAGCTTCACTTTCACTAATACAAAGATAAAGGAGGAAAAAATCATAATCTCAATGTGGAAAAAAATGAAAAGCAATTTCTTTGACCTGTTAGAGAGTCCTTTCTCCAGGCTCCCCTTTCTCTGAAGGTGCAGGCCCTCTGCGGGCAAGGCTCCTCCGGTTTAATGTTCCTCCTCTACACTGTGTGGCCTCAGGGCCTTGCCTTCCATCCCCTAGACCACAGTCCACAGAGTGCTCTGATTCTCTTTTTGACATTTGCCTCCAGAAAGTCCCAGTTTCTGAGTTTGCCACTGTTTTCGTTTTTCCTCTATTCTATTTTTTTCCTTTCTCTTTTTGGGGCTCCTAGTGATTTCCCTTCCTTTCTTGTGTGCTCAGCAATACATTTAAAAGTATATTTGTGGTAATTTATTTAGCACCTAGTGTTTCACAGTGGGAAGGTTTTTCAGTGTATCTAGTCCACAGTTCTGCAGAAAGCTAAACCCCGACTGTCTTCACCAAAGGCAACGTTTCCTGTTACTGCCTCTACTGTGACTTTCAGTTTTATTTTTTATATTTTATTTATTTCATAAGTTCATTCACCTTTATCCTCTTCTCCTCTTGCTGTATCTTCTCTTAAGTCTCAGTTTTTCTTCTTTGACCTCTTTGCTTTAATGGAGAATTATTTGATCATGAATTATACCTATAGGGGAAAACTTTCTGGTTTGTATCATTCAGCTGACTTTTTAAAATCATATTCCTCTTTATGTTTTTTGTGGTGTCTATGATTACAATCCACACTGTTTCGTTTCTTGTGATTATTCATCGTTAAATAGGTTTGTTCTTACCGAGCCAGCTGTTTGTGAAAGGATAGAACTGGAGACAGGCTAGGGAGTGGAGCTAGGGCAGCTTGAATTTCCATCTATTTTCCGCCACTGCCTTGTCCTGGGGAATGGACTCTGTGTGGGCTCAACTTATTTCTCTCTCCTCAGCCCATTTTTATCACAAATCTTTTGAATGGTGACATAAAGCCTGCTCCCCATCAGTTGAGCATGAGCCATATGTTCAGGCTTGTCACCACCATGCTTTTCTTGTTGACCTTAATATACCCACATCCTGCTCTTGCAGAGATGACACACTAGCCCGTTTCCACATTTAACATTATCACCTCTGACCCCTAACACCAAGCAGAGATCAGAGCATTTCCTCAGTGCTCCCATGCTTCGAGACCTCATGTTCCCAGCAAGGGTCATTTAATGTCCTTCAGGGTTTGCCACCTGTAAAGAACTGTCTGTTCCGCTCACTCAGCCAGAGAGCTGTGGGATCTCGTTTCTTCCGTCAGTCTCCCCATGTCCTCGATTAATTTTCCTAACACTTGGCACCCTTTTTAAAGAGTGATGTTTGGATTATGGGTGCTTCCTACTTTCATCAGTTTCACCTCTGTTTCTCATTCTTCTAGTTTTTGGTTAACTTCAGGAAAGAGAGCTTTCAGTCCTGCACTTTCAGTCCAGAGGATTATTATAGGATGATGGAAGACGTAAGCAGGTAAGGAAGGAGCTATCTGATAGGCGATCTGAGAAAGGCTGGGCATAAGAGTAGCCTGGAAAGAAGGAGATTTCTTCCTTACATATAGAAGGACAAAAATCCGCAGGGAACATCCAGGAGGAATTTTAGGTCGATCGTAAAAAAATAAGTAAAATAGTACTTGTTCCTGTGGGAGATACGGAGTCTGGCGTGTACAAGGAACAGCAATATACTTTATTCATTTATTCAGCAAATTTTTATCACATCCATGCTATATGTCAGGCAGTCGGGTTCTCTGATACTATACTTTCTCATAGAGGAGCCACAAAACAAGGAAAAAATGAGCAGCAGCAACGACAGCAAGAGCCTGTTTTCTGCCAGGTTCTATAATAGACAATCACAGAGCAGTGGAGGGTCTACTGGTGTTTTCCATGTGGAGGTGCTATTTCAGCTAGGCCTGAAAGAACAAAGAATCCAGTCATGTGAAAGGAGGGGAAGAGCATTCCTGGCACAGAGTAGAAAATGCTATGGCCCTGAATCAGGAAACAGCTTAATAATTTTCAGGAGCAAACAAATCACCAGTTTGACTTGAAGGCGCAAGAGAGAAGATGGCACAGACCGAGGCTGGAGAGAAAGGCAGGAACCAGATCATGTAGGTGTTTGTAGGAGCTGGGTTTCCGTTCTATCACTACTTCCTCAGTCAGTAGAGATAATGAAGAACAGAAATGTAGACAAATACGGATACATTATAAATGTACCAAAAAGATGACAGTTAAAACCCATGGAAAAAAAGATCATAACATCAACATGTGCTTTGGCAATTCTCTGTATGGAGATTCTAGTTTTAACGTAATTTGGGCGGAATGCATAGCATAAAAAAATAACACAACTCACAGACTCACATTCTAAGGAGAGGAATTCCCTGTCATGCTTTTAGGAATGAATCCTAGAAACTGGTTGTCCTCTGGAACAAAGGAGACTGTGACATTTTATGCGTCACTGTGTGTTTCTGAATTTGAGGATATGGTTGAGGAAAATAAGCAGGAAGGAAAGGACTTATACACTCAGGGCTCCATAGATCTGGAAAGTGAGAAGGCAAGGGCTGTGTTGAAGGAGACACTCACTCTTTGCATGGGGCCATCAGAGGCAAAGCCAGATAACATGCACAACACCTGGCTTACTCTCATGCCCAAGCTTCCTATGTTTTGCAAAGTGAAATCACAATTGGAAACATTTCTAAAGATTACCCTTCTGCAGCAGAAAGGATTGACTAGAAAGTAAGTTAGGAAAGAGAAATCTAGAGGCAAGGTAATAGAGCCCCAAACAGAATTTAAATCTTTTCCTATGAGTATTTGGTAAAGTTTGAGTACTGACATAAAAGTTTTAAAAGGGAATGTGTTATAGGATTATATCTAGTTGAAGCTGCAGAGTTTAAGGATGTGTCAGTTTCTTCCCCTCTTCCTCCTTCTTTCCCTCCCTCAACAGTGAATGTTTGAGATGATGCTATCAGCATTTATACACCAGTCTATAGGTAAGAGACTCTTCCTTTTAGCCTTCTTCATGGCGAATTTCTCTCCAACATGCTTTGCATTCTAATTGGTCATACTAAATTCCAAAGAATTTCCCATTAATCAGTAAAGCTTCTTAGAAGTGGACTAAAGCTGAAGTTTCAGATTCTGTCAGACCCCATGTGAGAGACTTCTTTCAAAAAGAAACAAGCTTTGAATCCAGTTTCGTTTTTGCATTAATTTCTAGTAGTTCTGGACGCTCAGATGAGACATCAATGACTACCTGTCACTCAAGTATTTTGTCTCAAAGCTTAAAGGACTGGAAAGTGACTGTGCTCCTTCCACTGTCAGTTCAAGTACAGTATTCTGGTCCTGGCAGCCAAGAAGCAGCAGGTGTAGGATGAGGAATAGCTTGGCCATTGCTCTTGGCCGGAGAAGGCACTCTTTACAACAGTGGAAGGTTTCAGTATCGCTTAGCCTGTCCAAGAGAAACTATTTTTGTTCCATATCCATGCCCTGGTAGGAGAGTTCAAATTTATTTTGGGTTTGCTGATGGCTATACTATCAGGAGGATATCAGTGTGGGAAGCCAAGAAGCTACCATCTGTGCTGTGTTTATATCTAAAGAATTATTTAGAAGACTGATTACTCAGTTAGCTGTGCCTCCTGACCTTCTAGTATTACACTTACAAAGGTAACTAACACTTTCTTGAAAGTCACTTCACCTTTAACAACCCATATAATTCCCTTAATATATGGTAGGGATCAAAGTACTGACCAAGGCTTCACTCTGAGTCTCATGTATTGTGGATGCTGTGAATGATTACTAGTGGTTAACAGAAAGTAGCTCCCAACAGTGGTATGTTAGTAAATATTTAGCAATGGCCTCTCTAGGGAAAAAAATACCTGATTCATAGCATTTGCCAGTTTCCATGGTGGAATATTAAGAACAAATAAACTCAAAAACATAGATGAAATATAAAAATTCTGTGAAAGACAATAATGACCAAAATCAACTCAAGCGAAAGTAGGAAGCCCAAACAGCCCCATATTTAGTAAAGAAAATGAATTCATAAATCTACCCACAAGAAAAATTGCAAGTACGGATGGCTTTACTAGGGAAATATATCAATTGCACAAGGAATAAATTGTATTAATCTTGCACAAAGCCCTTCATAGAGGAGGAAACACTTCCCAACTCATTTTTTGATTCTAGAATTTATACTACTACCAAAATTAGGTGAAGGCATCATGAGAAAAGAAAATTACAGATCAGTATACTTCATGAACAGAGATGAAAAGAAAATCCTTTGCAAAATGTCAGCAGATTGAATCCAGTAAAAACATATAATTTATATATAAATTATATTAAAAAATTATATAAAAACATAAT